>NC_020495.1:12098418-12128734 GCF_000184155.1 Fragaria vesca subsp. vesca | reverse complement strand
TTGATAGTGACATGTATGTATGTACGAGACTCCCCCTGAAGTTCGCACCTCCCCCTGATCTTTACATCAATCATAGGGCTCTTCCTGATTCTTACTAATCACGGAAATTTCAACAACTTAGCATGTCAATGCTCTTTAACATGTCTTCAAATGTGGCATTAGGCAATGATTAACTAAATCATGCCGTATTGTCCTCAAATGATCTTTTACACTTAGATCTTGAGGAGAAGGCCGCTTGTGAACTCAAAACATAAGTTCGTGCAGGAAATTAGATTTCCGCGCAGCATGACCTTCAGTTACTAGAACAGTCGTAACTTCCTCTAGGAAATACATATGAACGAACCGTTGGAGTCGTGTTTGGGTGACGTCAATGGCCCCCGGGTCAACACCATGCTTCATGGTGATGCTAGATCTCGAATGTCTTCGTTTTGAGCGGAAGAATGGATGTCCATGAGAATTTCTCAAAATTTGGACCATTATATCTCTTCCAGGTTGACCAATTTGGTCAAACCAAAGCCTATATGAGTCAGTGTCCCAAATATCATGTTTGGCCACAACATGGGATTCGATATTCGAATCATAGTGACATACAGTCCACTAGATTGACTCATGAATTTCTCCAAGATGCGCTTCAGTCCGCATTCATGAGAAGGTATACACAAAAGAATTCTTGTTCATTCTCATAATGTGTTTTCAAATGAAAACTATTAGCAGGAATGTCTTTAAAGCTCAATATGGTTCGATTGCCTCTCAATGCATAGAGGGTAGCTGTGACATTGATCATGGTGCCATGAGGCATCAAGATTTAAGCTAAACTGCGTCCTTGAATGACCGGTATGATTTAATCATTGTAGTCACAGAAGATTTACAAAGGCACAAAATTCCAAAGATAGTTACCGGTTCCTTAGAATGTTGTGGATAGTTCCACTATCTGCGAAACACTCAATATCTCGATGAGACATATCTTCAAGAAGGAGTAGAAAGGCTAGTTAATAGTTCCACTTGAACCATTTAGAAGGATTGAAAGAAGCTACGAAAAGCTGCAATCCCGAGAGTGCATAAAAATTTCCGCGCAGAATGACCTTTGCGCACTAAAACAGCCATAACTTCCTCGTTAAAATAGATATGGACGAACCGCGAAAAGTTCTAAAAACTAGACTCATAGAGCTTTCCAATGATATAAAGCTCACTGTCTGGTTCGTCTGGAGCTGTTCACAAAGCTCAAACGAAGTTGACTATCCAGAAGGGACAGATTGCTGTTTTTCGCAGAATTGGCATGTGCGAAGCTGTGAAGCTTGCAAGTGGCGTGTAGGCTTTTGCCTTAGCCACAAGTGACGTGTGTATGATCAAAACCAAGTCCTTTCGGTCATTCTAAGGTCGTAAACTCCATGACTAGTTAGCAAAAGCTCCTTGACATGAACATAAACTAACTCAGAGGACCTAGAGGATTAGATCATGATGATAATTTTCCGGTTTTTGATAAGTCTTCAACATCTTTTGCAAGACGGCAATTGGTTTAATAGCGTAGGGGGATCCAAAATCAAAAGCTTTCGGTAACTCCAAGTCAGTATGACCAGACATGTCCGTGGAGGGTCGGTAGTGCGAGACACACTTGAAACCACTATCTCCTTAATTTCGGACAATTCTAAGACATCACACTGAACTTGGATGAGCCTAGTTGAACAATTGATGATGGAAAATCTGCTATAGGGTAGAAGACTTAACCGGAAACACGTGGGCGATCCTTTTTGAGGATGCAATGCCATGAGTCACCTTCAAAAGAAGGGACCAAAATCCGCACAATATGCTATCTCTCTAAGGACGATGTAAGAATATACATCTTTTTTGTAAATCAATATAAACCATAAGAGGAGAATAGTTTCACTTCGAAAAAATTCCCAAGGCATTCATTATTGCTAATGTGAGTATATATCGAGGTCTCGAATAAACAAAGGACATCGATACGATGTCTTATTACATATAACTTGGAAAGAAAATTAATGTCTAGCCAATGACATCAAAGTCAGGGGTAGCTAGAGCTGTTGATTTTTCGTACTTTTTGTATGCATTCATAATTTAAAGGAGCTTGACAATCTTGAACCAGTGATCCGAAGATTCACAACGGTTGCATTGTTATGAGCTGACGTGAGTAGTTTTGACAAAATGGTGTCTAGACTGGGAGTGTCGCTATTAGAGCCGGCGACACCTCCCCCTCTTTTCTAGACATCGGCACGACGTTTTTTGTCATTGCCATGACCCATATTGTTGTCCCCACATTAGAGGATAATCCTAAATAAATTTATCACATTAGCGTATATATACAATTCCCGTATGTATGATCAAAATCAAGTCTTGTTGGTAATTTCAAACCAACTTGGAGGACATAGAGAACTTGATGATGATCGAATCCGCTAAAGGTTATGGATCATGATGCCACAAAAGATCATCGACAATATGTAGTCAATTAAAGTGGTAAGCAATCCACTTGACTAATAACTCAACAAGTAGAGTTATATGGACGTTTCAAGAAATGCTCCATGAGTGCATTCCACAATACATTGTGGTCATTACTTTTTGCACAGATTGCCATTGAATGCTTGTCGATGTGGCGTGTCAAAAACTTTGAGCGCAGGAGATGTGAAATCTCGGCATCTAGGCTTGTTAGCCTGGGGGTCAAAATATATGGTTTAATCCTTTCCAGTGAATGGTTCCATAGATACCAAGCGAAGATTCGCCTTAGGTATCGAGTACGTCAAAACTCAATGAGCAGAATGTTACGTTGCTCTTGCATACAAAACCAAGCTGTTATGAGACTCGATAGAGGTCACAAATAATGCTTTTAATGGTTTGTCCTTCGGATTGATCATACACAATCCGGAGAAAGGTCGGGGTTGATCATACACAACCCGGACAAGGAAGCAAGAGTGATCAAACACACTCTTGACCCGCAAATAAAATTTCGGGATTTTTGGTACCTACACACACAAAATCTCAAGTATAGAATGGAGATGGAGAAGGGAGGAAAGGATTTTATCCTCCCCGAGTTATTGAACTTGAAAAAGTTTAAGGTTTCAAAACATACCTTTCTGGTTTCTTTGGAAGACGAGCAATCTTGAAATCTTTGGTTTCTAGAGGCTGCCGAGAGGAGAAACAACGTTTTGACTACTTATACTTCGAATTTGGGGCTGAGAATTTGACAGAAGGAGCAGCTCTGGATGGGGAAGCTGCTGTCAGAATTTCAGGTTGATCGGAGCAAGGGAAGGTGGCGAACCAGTGGTCGGTAGCGGTGGCGGTCTGGAATCTTCCGGCTGCCGGTTCGGAGACTTTCCGGCCAGTTCTCAGGGTGAGGCCGGCGGCGTTGGATCCGGGACGGAGAGAGCTTTCTGGGGATATAAAACTCCGACAGAGGGCAGTCGGAATTTTGGTCGGAAATCGGGAAAAACAAGGCTGTTCGATTTTAGGGTTTGGAAAACAAATGGTGGGCTATTGGCTCTAGGGTTAGAACAAAGTGCATGATAACGTGATGAAGTATAAAGTGTAGAGAAAGAGAGATAGCAAGAGAATCATCATTTTATTCATTGATAGGAGCCCTTTATATAGGGAATTACACAATACCAATATGGTAATGATATGAATACATAGATCTAGTTAAACTACATATCCTATTGGCATAAGGCCAAGGCACACATAAAAAATATCTAGAAAGATACAAAATATCCTAGAACATATCGGAGGATATACGCAGATATTTTAATCCTTAGTCTTGCCTACATTTACGTATATGGCTTGTGCCCGAAAGTTGACACAAATGCTCTCTCTAATCTTGATTAGTTTAGTGGAACGTTTATGACTGTAGTAAGTGGCGGATGCAGAAAGTTTTGGATGTGGGGGCAAAAAAAAATTGAACAAAAACATAATAAAACTTTGATGAATGATACAAAAACTTTTTTTTTATTTTTATTTTTACAAGTAGTAACCAATTTTATTCAAGCTGCAAATATTCCACAGAGGCACAAAGCCTCCCAAGGGTTACAGAGAAAGCCTAAAACAGACAACCAAGCACAAAGAAACAGAGATCTACAACACTCGACACGGAGGAAGATGCCACTATACCATCGCAAGGAAGCAGCCGAGCAACCAAATCGAAAGTGTAGAAGAAAGACCCACGCAAGTTCCAAAATTCCAGCCATCAAATTCCCAGAAATTAAAACAGCCATCACCTCGACCATAATAGACCGAACTTGCCAAGAACAGAGAATCCATAACATCGCGACCATGGCGAAGAGGATAGGTGAAATTTCGTAAAGGAAAGAAACAGGCACAAGGAGGTACACAGCTTCTTGAAGCATCACCCTATGTAATAATGAGCAAACCTCATTTTGAAAAGCACCTCACTAGTAGGATGGTAGACTTAAGAGACGAAACCATTTCGTGGCATAAGAGACATTGTTCTTCGCATATGTACCTATGCGGCGAAAAGTCGGTCGCATAAGCGTCGTCGCATAAGAATATGTGCGACGAAAACAACTTATTCGTCGCTATACTATATATAATACAACGAATAAATATTTGTATTTGGAAGGAGATATAAAGTTGAAAACACCTATGTGACGAAAATTTCGTCGTATTAGTATTAAATTTCGTCTCATAAGAAACGTCTTATGCAGCAAAAAATATTTTTCGTCACTTAAGATAAAAAAATTTGCGACGAAATTCATGTATTCGTCACCTAAGACAGAACTTAAGAGATGAAAAATTTTTCGTCTCTTAAGTTCTTCCTTCGTCTCTTAAGTGAAATTTTCGTTGCTTAGGTAATAATTTATGCGACGAATGGGTTTTCATAGCATAAGTTGTTACCTAAGCGACGAATGATTTTCTCTTCGTCGCATATGTCTTTTTTCCTAGTAGTGCATGTAAGAATAGATTCACAATTGTTCGATCTCCAAAAGAGAGGAATGAGTTGGGACCGATCAGATTCAAAAGAATCTGACCGGGGAGGATCGCCGATCATGGCAAAAGAGAACCCATCAAGGAAAAGGCGATGAAAGTAGTAATAAACGGAGAAACGACGCTCCAAAACCATCAAAACCAACAAAGCCTAAGATGGAGACAAGCTCCGAGAGGTGCCGCCCGAAATGACAGGGAGAGTAAAGAAAGGACAACCGAAAAGCATACAAACAACCCTCAAGAAGAGGGAAAATTGGAGTTTTATCTCTCCCCAACTCCCAAGCCATAGATCCAGATCGGGCAAGGGAGAGGAGGAGAGGAAGAAACCCAGACGAGTGGGTTTGGAAAAGAGAAGGCAAAGAAAATTTTTTAGAGAGAGAAAAGAAAGGGGGGAATGATACAAAAACTTTAACCGGTACATTTTTTAGCAAATATAATATGCAAATACTTTGAGAAGTTTAGTTAATTTTGACTGCCTCTATTATGAGTTTTATCCTTATGTCTCTTCTCCATAACACCATATGTATCTACACTATCATGAGCAAATCTGATTGTCTCCTGATTTATTTTTTGCATATGGAATAAAAACCCAAAACCAGGCCAAAAACAACTGAGGACAAAACAAACACCAGAAACACTTGTTTCAAAAAAAAAAAAAAACCTTTTTCTTTTATCCAAAAAAAAAAACGTTTTACCCTAAATCAAACCAGAAATAGGGAAGAACACCCAATTAATAACAACAAAAAATAACAGACTTTTCACTCCGTCGCCGGCGCCGGAAGGGTAGACCATCAGATGTTTATACTCTCATCTCTCATCTCTCTCTCCTTTCTCTTTCCTTTACTATTTTTGAAGGAAACTTCCGATAGAAACTCAAACTAGCGCGCCACAGATTTAATGAAAGAATGTATTACACAAACCCAACAACACCTGCAAATGGCCTTCCAGTTTTAGAAACTAAAAACCGAGCGGGGGCAACTGCCCCCGGTCGCCCCTACGTGCGTCCGCTAGTGACTGTAGTTGGATCGATCAACAAATGAGACGCTGATGGTAGCTGGACTTCAGTTTTGGGGAATTGGGGCGGCCTATCTATCCCATGACTACTGGCCTGGGTCCTGGGTCCCGGGATTAGAGTGTGGATGTAATGCAGGACGAGAATGAGCTTAATATAAGTATATAACCGAAAGAAGGTAAAACTAAAGAAGCAGCGTACGGTGAAGAAGAATGATTTGTATTATATGTAACTCATGTGTAGTGAGATTACTAGCCGTTAGGATATTTAAATATATGTTGTTTTGCATTATATCTTGATATACAAGAGTCTTGATATATAAGAGGTCTCAAAGTTATAGGTGCTTTCTGTAACCAAAAAAAAGTTATAGGTGCTTTCGACGTCATGATCTCAACACGAAGTCTCGTTGTCATCTCGACAAAGAGTCTTCTACTGGTCGGCTCTCGTTTCAATCATTAATTATTAGTACTCCTCAACGGAGATTTTCCTCACCAGCAAGATAATTAGCCTGATCCCGCTTATAATACATCAACCCGTGTAACGTATTTATCAAATATTTTAAATAGATTAAGTGGTGACGTGTTTATATGATTTAAATGAATTATCAAAATTTAACGCGACACAACCTGTTTAGTATACGGATCAAGCCCATCAAATAAATAGATCCACGTTTAAATTTTTCATTTTTGACACGATTATCAAAAGATGGATAGGGCTGCCCTTTATCTTTAGGCTTAATACCTCGACTGTTTAACGCGACTGTTTTGACACGACGTGATCCCGACAATCTCCAACCCATTGACAATCCTTGACACGTCTTCCATATTTTTAGCTTTATTTAGAACGTGTAGCAACACAATCTCACGGTGATTCCTCGTTGCACCAAGCTTCTATGAATGGGAAAACCAATATCTATTGTAATCATTTTAATTGCTTGCTATCCTTATTTCATCACTGGTTGAATCCCTATACAAATCCACCCGATGTGTTTGCTCTTCGCATCCCCAACCTGCAGGCAAGTTCAGCATTCTGTATCTTTGTATTTTATTTTTCTCAATTTTTGCCAATTTTACCATGAGACGTGTTTTGGAAATGCTGGATGAACCTGCATTTTGTAATCATATAAATATGCATATATATATATATGCACTTAAATCACTGAATCTCAATGATCTTTAGCAAGAAACATGAGAAAATCCTGGGTTTTGTCGCCTCAGTCCAGAAAGATTATAAATTCTGAACAGCATGCATCTGACCTAACTGTGCTTTTCTTACCAAACAGGTCCAATATGCTCATCATTGTGTATGTAATTGAAAGATAAAAGACACACCACTAAGTGCGGCTTGAAAGGTTGGCCTGATGAGGGTAAAAGTTGAGATAAAGTATATTTGTATTGTAACAACTGAGCAAAAGATAAATATAGATATAATGGATGTAGAAGAAGAAACATGTGATCTTGAATCACCCTTGATTTCTCATTCTCAAGAACATGCTATTGAATCGAGAAAGGGATTCCTGAGCACGGATGAGATTTTTGAGGAAGTGAAGAAGCAGCTGTTGTTAATATGGCCCCTTGTATCATCAAATTTTTTGCTATATTTGCTACACAAGTTATTTCAGTCATGTATGTTGGTCATCTTGGAGAGCTCCCGCTCGCTGGTGCTTCCATGGCAACTTCATTCGCTTCAGTCATCGGTTTGAGCTTGATAGTAAGATGGCTTCTTCTGTTTAAGTTATTTGCAGCTCTTTATGTTTCTTGTTGCATATGGTCATGATATCTTGATCTCCTCTTAACTTTTTGGCTAGCTGGGAATGTGTAGCTCCTTGGACACTTTCTGTGGTCAGTCCTTTGGAGCAAGACAGTACTGGATGCTTGGTATACATATGCAGAGGGCGATGCTTGTTCTTTTGCTCGTCTGCATTCCTCTAGCAATTATATGGGCTAATGCAGGCAATATTCTTAAGTTCTTAGGTCAAGATCCAGAAATATCCTCTGCTGCAGAAGATTATGCTCGTTTAATGATACCGTGCATTTTTGCTTATGCAATCCTACAATGTCATGCTAGATTCTTGCAAACTCAAAATAATGTGATTCCGATGATTGCTAGCACAGGAACTGCAACATTGCACACTTGCTTACATGTTGGCTTATGGTATACAAGACCAGCCTTGGATACAGAGGTGCTGCTGTGGCAAACGTCATCACCTATTGGATCAATGCATTGTTATTATTTATTTATGTCAGAGTTTCTCCCTCTTGCAAGAACACATGGACTGGATTCTCAAAGGAGCCCTTCCATGGAATTCCAACTTTTCTAAAACTATCTATCCCTTCGGCTTTAATGACCAGGTAATCCTTATGTACTTGACTATATTGACTTTGGAGAGTTACCTAGCAATTGAAAAACCGAAAATGTTTTTCAATGGTAACTAGCGCTTAGTAAGGTTTGTTGCTTTCATGTTCTTGAACAGCTTAGAAATGTGGTGTTTTGAAATGTTGGTTCTCGTATCTGGTTTGCTTCCAGATCCAAAGCTTGAAACATCAGTCCTGTCGATCAGGTTTGCATTTTATGCCTATTAATAGTGACTTTTGAACAATATGAAGTTACAAACTTCTTATTGGTAGCTGATTGAACTTCAAAATGCAGCTAGTATATGATACTAACCGATTATGACATGCCTCAGCCTTAACACATGTGCAATTGCATACATGATTCCCCTTGCATTTAGTGCGGCAGCAAGGTGAGTCTAAATCTACATTATGTGGTTCATATATATACCACATTTCTTTAACCAGTTTTATTGTCTTATATAGATCTATGTATTGTCTGATAGCACAAGAGTTTCAAATCAAGTGGGCGCTGGGCAACCACAACTAGCGCGTCTAGCAGCTTGTGTTGCACTTTTGTTATTATCGAAGGCATTGTCGTTGCTGCTGTTATGATATTTGGTCGAAACGTTTGGGGCTACTGTTACAGTAGTGAAAAAGAAGTTTTGAACTATGTTTCAGACATATTGGTTTTAGTTGCTATTTCCCACTTTGTTGATGGCCCTCAGTCTGTTCTTTCAGGTTTGTCGATGTCTACAGATTCTTGTCCATAACTGCAGCTAAGCGAATTCAGGAAGGAAAAAAACACAAAACAAAAGACAGTTTTACATTTGTTCCAATTTTTTTTTTAATAGATTCATTGAAAATAAGTTACTTCACTTCATGATTTTAGGTATCATAAGAGGAAGTGGGCAACAGAAGATTGGTGCATATGTTAATCTCGGAGCTTATTATCTTATCGGCATTCCTAGTGGAGTATTGTTTGCTTTTAACCTCCACATAGGAGGGAAGGTGATCACATGATGATATTCTTGTAGTTTCCTAATATTTCATGGAATTATGATACTTTTGAGTACTAATTTTGAGCTAACATGTTGTTAACAGGGTCTTTGGCTAGGAATTATTGTGGCGCTATGTGTGCAGTCACTGTTTCTTGCAATTATAGTACGTCATACGGACTGATTGGGATGAAGAAGTAAAGCAGCTAACTTGTTTTGTAATGTTTCAATCAGCAATCTCTATATCTCATTTTTCATTTTGCTTCCTTTTGTAGGTGAATAAAGCATCTGATAGGGTGAAAAACACAATCAGTACAGGCCATGCATCACAATGCTGATGCATAGGTAATGATCATATGTACATCTGGAGATTTTGAAGAAAAATATTGTTAAGCTCTATTTTGAACATGTAAACAATTAGTACACCTTTGGAAGACATTTCATGCCATTACGAAAAACCATGAAGCTACAAGAGCCTCAAATGATTTTGCACCGGATATGCATGTATTGCCTGTTATAGCAGTTTCATCATATGATCGGATGATCCTGGGAAATTTGAACTTGTTCGTATGAAAGAATGAATTACTGAAAATGAGAATCCTTTAAAAGAAAGTCCTTCTATTCATTTAAAACAACTTTTCCATCTTCTTGAATCATTTATTTGCACTAAAAGATACTGACACCTTACGGACAACACATTTCGTGGTACAAGCCTCCCATAAAAATCGATTGCAAATTAATCGATCTATGAATTTTGTGAAGAGCCAGACGCTCTGATACCATTTATTATATCTGTGTCATGAATGGTACAACATCTTAAGTTTAAAAGCTATTCACAAAATCCATAAAAGGAAATATTTCCCTTGTTTGAAGCCCATACAACATTCTCTAGAAGCCCACACTTGAGTCCAAGCCCAGAAACCGAAGCAAGAACAATGCTAGCAAGAGGAGAATTAAGTTCCCCTGCCCCTCTTGCCACAGTGTCGCAGTCCGGCAACCCAACCTTCCAAGTTCCAATCCATCATGTCTTAGAATAATAAAAATATTTAAAAAAAATTAATGACAGCAGCAACCAGCCTTAATTAATTTTTCTTAGGCAAATTACAATAAAGATATTCTTAAAAAATGACTACAGCTACTAGTCTTCTCGACATCGATCTGGACCAATGCCCTAGTGGAGTTATAATTTAACACGGTTTGAATTCATGCATCGAGTACCAGTATCTCAGTTTTTTTTTTTCCATGCGACGAAAATGGACTATTATTCTATACGCATCCTCGCTGATAACAACAGCAGAAAGTTCCCCCCAGCAAGTTCAAAAACGCAAAGCCAAGAAGAAAGAGACGACCATTGACTCTGTATAACCTATATAAGTCATTAACTTCACGCCTAATCCTCATAAAATTATAGCGTGTCAACCAAACCTTGTCTTCAAACAGATTCATCATTCATTCCAACACCTCGTTTCCTCATCCAACACCTCGTTTCTTCAAACAGAGTCGTCTTCTCCAAAACCTACTTCATTTCTTTCTCTGCAACTCAACCCAGAACGTACTTTGGCGCCATGGCCATGTCGATCAGAACAATCACAACAACAACAGCACTTACTCGCAGCAATTCTAGATCCTCACTACTTCATCCCCACCTCAGATTAAACCAGAAGGATTCATGTCATTTTCTCGGTAACCGGAGCTTGCGATCGTGCAGTAGTACGAGCCTTCAGAGAGTTCAGATTGGCAGCAAGATTCTGTTAATGGTGGTCAACAGCGTTGACCCCGGCAGCCCTCCTCTCCCTTCTGATCCTTCCGGTGGTTCTTGGTAAGTTCGTCTGTTCATGAATAGCTTCATTGTTTAATGTGATTGATTAATGGTAGGTACGTGATTAACTTGTATTTATATCTGCAGGAAAATGTGGCTTTTGGGTGTGCTTTTCTCAGTAATTATACCCTTTACGAAGAACAAATGGTACCCGTTACTCAAGTTGAAAGGTCAGCTATACTATTCACAATGTTGTTAATAATATACTATCCAAACCCTAATTACTAATTAGCATGATTAATTAGTTAATTAGTGATTATAAATTAGGTTATGTGTTATTGTGTTAATATAATGTATGTGGTTATGTATGTGTAGAACAAGTGGAGACGGCGCTGGATGCCGCAGAAGAAGTGGCGGAGCTCGTGGAGAAGGTCTCCGACAAAGTGGAGGAGGTCGCCGATGAGATCGGCAACCATCTTCCCGAAGGTAAACTTCGACATGCTGCCATGCTTGTGGAGGAATTAGCTGACAAAACGGGCAAGGCTGCGGCCCTAGCGGATGATATCATTGAGAAGGTGACAATTTCTCTAACTAATAATCTTACCTAATGCCTCGGTTGATTTCTTTCCTTCTACGTGTAAAATCGACATACACAACATTATCATACTGCTTAGATTTGTACTAACTAATTTTTAAGATATCTTGTCCATGACTAAACCTTGAGGGTCACATGTATTAAGCTATGTGATTAAACTAACCTATGTGCTTAGGTTGAAGATAGTTGCTTAATTAAACAAATATGTCTCTTTCTCGAGGTTATGAAGAACAATAAAGATATAGGTTAGAAAATGAAAATGAAACCACTTGTTAGTTGTTTTGCTATTCCTTTACTCCAATGACAATAAGAATCTTAATGGATTAATTTGACATATTCTAATGAGGCGGCTTCATGCTTCTCACCTGCTACACTATAGATCGATTTCAAATCAAAATGTGCACGTTTCAAACATCTATAGCTCTTGTTTTTCTTCAAGCAATTCTACATTTTGCACCTAACACGTTCAACAAATCCCCTAGATTCATGATGAGATCCATGCTTTTCTTGCTTGTTATTTTGTCGAGGAAAACAAATAGAAACGAAATTATCAAATATATCTGTCTTTTCCATAATCGTTGTTTCGTGTAAACAATTGCAGACTGAGGAGGTTGAGAGAGAGGTAGATTCTATCATTGAAAAGGCCAATGAGCTAAAGAAGGAAGACAAAATTAAAGAAGCGAGTACCAAGCAAGCTGCAGATACTACTGAAAATGAGACGGTTGCAAACTGATCGAGGCAGCTAGCTCGTGGCCAGCTCAATACATGCCTGTGAATCCTGTATTTATATGGATTGTTAATGTAGTCACTCAATATTTTTTAATTTTTATAAATCATAGAACTTCATTATGTGACTATATATATGTACATAGTTTGTTGCATGCTACTTGCTACAAGCGTATAAACGATTGACCATATTATATAGGGTGGTACTTGACCCAATTCTAAGCCACTAATTCAATCTTAATCATCTTATGTTAATTTGTACATGGGAAAAGAGAAATGTGTTACGTTTATTTCCATGTGCTCGTATCCAGACCTATCTAGCTCGATCATAATTCAATCATATATATATCTAAAAGCAACAACCAATTAAACCATGCCATTATAACATTTTCCTCGACGAAAAAACGGAGATGAATTTTTAGGCTAACCAATCATACATGATATAGTAATAGAAAACTATACACATATATATCCTACATCAAGATATATATGTAGAAATACTCGTATAATTCCATTACAAGCGTTCGGGTATCCAAATTGTCCACTCTAATACGGTAATACCCACACCAGAATCTCATGTGGCCCACACGCCCAATTACACAACCCTAATGGGACCCAGCAAACCTCCGGATGTCTTCGTTTAAGTTTCCTGAGAATAAAGTCGTTCACAATACAGAAGGACTGAAGAAGACGGTGCAGGAAAACGATGGAGGTTTTTTCAGTTTTGTTGTTTCCTCAAATCTAAGACAAAACTTTACGACCAAAAACCAAGGTTCTTTCTCTGATCATTCTCTTCAAACCCAAATACCTTACATTATTTCTGGATTTACATGATTGCATTCTTTTCCCTCTTCTTTCTAATTGTTTGGTCGACTACATATATCGATCTGTTCAACACTCTCAGGTTACTTGAGAGTTGACACTGTAAAAAAAATGGGCTTAATTTTTCTTTGATATGTTAGGTGTTCATCAACATGAAGTTGATATACTTTGCTAATGGCCTGTTGGTTGAGTTTTCTTTTCTACTGATACAATTTCATGGATCAAATCCAGGTTAAAAAATGAACTCAAACATATATAAGAGTGGTGCTAAAATTTAATCTCTCTGGAAATACCATGTAAATGTAGAAAGTTCCTATGAAACTAAAAGTTAGACTCGTATGTTCAATTCCTATTGATTTGTTCAAGTTTTGGGGACGATAAGAAACTTGTTGGCTTAAATTGTGCAGAACAATGGTTATTAGTTGTTCTCAACTTTAGGTGTAAGTGAAGGACGCCCACAAATCCTTCAGCCCTAGGTTTTCATTTCCTGAAGGAGATGTAAATGAGGGAGATGATGATTGAATCATCATCCTTATAACACCAGCACCGGAAAGCTACCTTTGTCATGATAGCAGCCTCTGCGAGGAAAAAGCCATTACTTAATTTCTAAAACTAATATTAAATTTAGAAACCACATAGAATTCAATCTAGGAGGGAGAGTTGAAGTAAATTCCCCCGCTGAAATTAGAATTTCTTGGCTGAGCTACTTGTTGCTCAATTCAAGTAGTTTTATTTCGATATGTCACCTATATATAAAGCTCGGAATTGACAGTTCAATAGGTTCAAGGTTAGTCAATGATGCATAAAAAATGCAAATCCGACTCCAACCAAGATGCATTTAAAAGTTGCCATCGCATAGATAATCTCAAATCACTACAAGATATTCTTGTAGATGAGTTACTTTATGGCATTTTGTTTTTGGAAACCTTTTTACAATTGTTGGTTTGAGTAACTGATTATCACGTACTGTGAGATCTCTGGGTCTAGAACCTTGAATTCTGGTTCATTTATGATGCCCTCTGAGCATATAACAGGTAGGAAACTGTCTGAAGTTGAAAAATAGAATCAAACTGAGAGAAGATTAAAGATCAAGATTCAAGTGATTCTATGGCATCTAGTTATCTACTTGCATCAAAAGGAATAATGAGTACAAGAACCCTGCAAAAGCTAGTTACTGCATCCCCAGAATTGAAAACATTCACATTTTTTCTATAAAAGCCAAACTCTATGTGAAAATGCCAGTCCCCATCATTATACAAGGAAATCTTTGTGTTATTCCTAGTTTCCTACTTAGAAGGAAAATCAGTACTCTTACTATATATAAAGCACTGTCATGAAACTATTAACTAAAGCAGACAAAATGACAGAAAATAGTAGCTTCTAATGGCCTGGACATGACAATCATTGGAAGAGGACTAGCTCAAAGATTCTATGATTCTCAAAGTAGTCCATAAAGAACAAGCAATTCATCAAATGTTATCATATGTACGTAATGCCTTGGAAAAATGCAGGCTTTGAGTTGAGAGGAGTTGAGAAACTTGTGTCATTGTTGGACGAGATTCTGGTCTGGAATCCAAGCATGCAAATGCTATCTTAAAATGAGAAAGAACAACACCTGCAACTTTATATGAAGGAGGGGAAATGCGCTGGTCCAGACACTCCATGATAGGCATTTGATGGGCCGGTAATGTTGATGACAATGATGATGACTGGGAGGATAAAGATGAGATGATATCTCCTGGATGCCTTCCCATAATTACTTCCAAAGTTAATACTCCAAAGCTATAGACATCACATTTCTCATTTACTTCCATTGAATAAGCGAGCTCTGTGGATAAAAAGCTCATAAGAAATGGATCTATATATCAGTATTCAAAAATGGGTCCGGTTCCTAGGACATTAGATTTGACACCAATTTTGACACCATTTATTGACCATTAGATTTTAAAAAATTTAATGGTCTAGATCAATTTAAATATAATGTCAGCTTATAAAAACTGACATGACAAAATGATGTGGCATTTTCTAATTTTATAACAAAACAAACTAAAAGAAAAGAAAAGAAATTCATAAGCTAAAATCTTAAACACAATATCGATGTGTGCGATAAAAAGAAGAAGAAAAAAAATAAGAACGCAAGACGCAGAAACAGAAGAATACAAACCCAGAAAAAGAATAAAAGAAAGAACACAGAGGAGCAAACGAACCATGAGAGGCCAGTTCTCTAGTGTAAACGTCCCTTTATAAAAGTAATGCTTCAATTGTCATAGATTATTAAATGGTAATTAAGTGATCCATGAGAGGCCATGTTTGCAACATTGACATGATTCATGAACACCATACTACTCAAACATGAGAAGCTAGCAGACAAACCATGTCAACCATGGCTTAGATTAATATGTTTGTGGTATGTTATTTTACAAATTGGTTCGTTTGCTCGTGTGTGTTCTTTTCTTCTTTTTCTGGGTTTTTGTTCTTCTGTTTTGCGTCTCGTCTTCTGGCATTCATTTTATTTTTATTTTTATTGCACACATCAATATTGTGTTTAATTAGTATTTCAAACTAGCTGGAAATCATCCATTTGTTATTCATGTTGTTCTTCACTTCTTCGTCTTCTCGAACTAATATTAATCTTTATCAGTCTGGAATAAAAAAGCTCACTGCTGTTCTATACCCAAAATTGAACGCCAAGATGATATTGCTTCTCTTATAACTTGGCTTCCAACCGATAACCTTTTTTATTGTTAATTTGTCCGGATATATATGTTAGATTGAGAGGAGATCGAATATATATGTTGGATTGACCAAAACTCAAAAGGGATTTGACAATTGGGAGACGGGAAAAATGGGTAGAAGAAAGGGTTATGAGTTCTTCGAGATTGAGAATTTCGGGGAAATTAGAAAGGGTTAAGATTTTAACTTCTGAATTTTTTTTCTTTTCTTTTAGTTTGATTTGTTATGAAATTAGAAAATGCCACATCACTTTGCCACGTCAGTTTTTATAAGCTAACATTATATTTAAATTGATCTAGACCATTGAAATTTTTAAAATCTAATGGCTAATAAGTGATGTTAAAATTAGTGTCAAATCTAATGTCCCAGGAATCGGACCCTTCAAAAATAGCTTCCTTTCAACAAGACAATGCAGAAGAATTATTTTTTCAAATTACATATTTTAAGTCTTTACTTGTTAATCGAATTTAATCACTATACAAACATACAACAACATAAAATGTGCCTAAGTGGAGGAAAGATGAATCCTTAGCTATGCCTGTAGCGCATAAATATAATCACTCGTTTGAATAAGAGCATAAATATTGTTAGTTAAAAGACAAGAGGGGAAGACAATATTTACCTGGTGCCATGTAACCATATGTGCCTGCAAGGGCAGACCAATTAGCTGAGTCTGGGTTTAAGAACTTAGCAGTGCCAAAATCTGAAACATAGGCCTTGTATTCAGAATCCAGCAAAATGTTTTTGCTCGATATGTCCCGATGTACAACCGGTGGCAAGAAATCATGGTGCATATAGCACAATGCATTAGCCACATCTTTAACAATATTCACCCTCTTACTCCATCCCAACTCTCGGGCTTCATGATCACTGCTCAGCAATGTGGCCAAGCTACCCCTTTCTAGATACTCATACACCAAAAATGAGTGTCGCTTATGTGAACAGAAACCATACAGCTTCACAATGTTTCTGTGACGTATCTGAGTGAGCGCCCTGATTTCATTCAAGAATTCCTTCTGAAAATTATCGTCTTCACTGTGTAGCAGATGGAGTTTCTTCACAGCAACTATATTGGCAGATGACAAATTTGCTCTGTATACACTCCCATGGCCTCCTTTTCCGATGCAGTATGTGGAATCAAAATCTTCTGTTGCCTTTATGATTTCCTTATACATCATCTTTCCATCATAACCTAATACGGAAAAAGAAATTTCTCCATGCATGTTGGTTTCTTGTTGATGCTGGTGCCTCTTCTTTCTTTCAATGACAATGACAATTGCCAAGATAGCAGCTAGAAATGCTAGTGCTGCTAGAAGAGAGAATATGATTAGAAACTGTTTCTGGTGCTTTCTACTGCTTTGTACACTGCAGAGTTTCAAAGGGCCAACCTCGCCACACAAGCCCTTGTTTCCTAGCAATGCTTCCAGGGGAGCTTCTTGAAATGCTTTGCTCTTGGGAAGTGGACCCTCCAAGTAGTTGTAGGATACATCGACATATGACAAGCTGTGCATGCCTTCAAAACTTGCTGGAATGAGACCAGAGAGATTATTGTGGGACAGATTAAGATTCTCCAAACTGCCCATATTACAAATCTCTGATGGTATCCTTCCAGTAAGTGAGTTATGACTTAAATCAAGTTCAGAAACATGATCTAACTTCCCTAAACAAAATGGAATTCCTTCTCCAAACTTGTTGTAGCTCAAATTCAAGTGGTTTAATTTAAGGAGGTCACATACAAAGTTTGGAATTGACTCATTGAATCTGTTTGTGGATAGATCAAGATAATCAAGATTAGCCAATGATCCAAATTCAAAAGGTACACAACCAGAAAGTTGATTTCCATTCAACATCAACTTTACCAAAGAAGTTAACCTCCCAATTTCCTTTGGAATAGTCCCATCCAAACAATTAGAAGAAAGATCAAGTACATGAATTTGGGTTGCATTGCCAATCTCAGGCGGTATGCCACCAGTAAGGTTGTTTTCCCCAACCAATAGGGAACTCAACTGTGAACATTGTCCCCAGTTGTGTGACATTTCACCATAGAAGTTATTCTTGCTCAAATCTATATAATCAAGATTCGGATAAATTCCAAAGTCCTCTGATATGTTTCCTTCCAATTGGTTCCCATCAAGACGGAGTCTGATTAAGCTTGTACAATTTTTCAAGCTTTTGGGGATTGGACCAATCAAATAGTTATTGGTTACAGAAAAATAGCCTAGTGATCCCCCTTGGCAAAGGTGTTGGGGTAAGTGACCAAGAAACTGATTATCACCCAGTTGTAGTTTGGTCAAGTTTTTGAGATTTCCTATTTCTTGTGGGATTGAGCCAGAGAGTTGGTTGTCCAAGAGGTTTAAGTTTTCCAAGTTGCTCAGCTCACCAAATGAAGTGGGAATGGAACCACCAAGTTGATTGAAGTTTAATTCCAAGCTCACAAGGCATTTCAAGTGGCTTAACACCATTGGAATAATGCCAGAAAGCTTATTTGTAGAAAGATGGAGAGTGGTAAGATTTCTCATATCACCCAAGGATGTTGGGATTGAGCCATTTAGTTGATTATGGTTCAAGTCTAGAAACTCAATAGATCTCAAGTTCCCTATCTCCATAGGAATAGTACCAGAAAGCTTATTTCCAGAGAGATCGAGAAAGATAAGATTTGTCAGATCACCAAATGACCTTGGAATTGAACCATGGAGTTGATGACCAGACAAATCTAGGTATAACAGAGATTTCAAGCGCCCTATCTCTCTGGGGATAGTTCCTGAAAGCTTGTTTGTATAGTTGAGGGAGAAGTATAATTGCATATTCCCTTTCTCTTTAGGATGAAAACCACGAATCTTGTCTGTATGGAACCATAGATGATTGTTACTTGAGAAGCTTAATCCCTCAAGAGACTTCAAATTTCCAATTTCGGAGGGGATGGAACCAGAAAGATGATTCTTGAACAAATACAATGCAGTTAGCCTTCTTAAATTTCCGATACTTGGAGGTATTGGACCTGTTAGATAGTTGACACTCAGCGCCAGCCTCTGAAGGGATGTTAGATTCCCTATCTCACTAGGAATGAGGCCAGAAAGTTGATTGTTGAACAAGTACAGTCTAGTTAGGTTTTTCAAGTTTCCAAAACTTGAAGGAATGGGACCTATCAGATGGTTGCCTCCCATGTACAGTTCCATCAAATTAGATAGATTTCCTATTTCTGGAGGAATGGCACCAGAAAGCTGATTTCTAAACAAGTACAAGTAGTTCATGTTTGTCAAATTACCCAGAGAAGCCGGAACAGACCCTTCTAGATTGTTGGTTCCCAGTGCAAGCTCAAAAAGAGAGTTGAGTTGGCCTATTTCTTTGGGAATTGAGCCATTTAACTGGTTTTCATACATGTTCAGAACTTCAAGATTTGATAGAAGGCCAATTTCTGGAGGGATTATCCCATTAAAGTGATTGTAAGAGAGATCAAGATAAATGAGTTTGGAGAGGGAACTTATCTGAGCTGGGATGGTATCAAAGAGTTCATTCAAGCTGAGATCAACATATTTAAGATGAGGGAAGGACGAGAATGGAAACTCATGCAGCGTACCTTGTATACCAGAATTGCTAAGGTTCATCTTGTTCACCCTTCCATCTCTGTTGCATGAAATACCAGTCCACACATTGCATGGGTTTGATGAATTGGTGGCTTCGCCAGGAAGGTAAGTCCACGAGGTGAGATTGTTATACCCTCTTTGGATCTGGATGCTGGCTTTCCATCTGAGAAGAGCTTCTGCTTCACTTGAATCAGGAGAAGCAAAAGCAAGGTTTGGAAATAGTGAAACTAGCTGAACATGCAAGGTAAGGCAAGCTATAAAGTATACTCTACACTCATAAGCTGAAGGTCTCATGGTTTCTTCTTTCTTTTGTGTGTGTTCAAGCTAATCAGGGCTTTATTTATAATGCCAGTTGCTTTCTCCTTGCACATTATATTCTTGTTCAAGTCACTATTAGAGCCAATAAGATCGACTTGCAGTTTAATTTTTTTTTTTTTTTTGTACAAAACTAATAGCGTGTTCTTGAATGCAATTTTTTTCCAAGTACGGACTCAAGACTTTTGGACCCTGAAATTAATTTTTCTTTCCAAGTTTAGTACTTAAGAGTGCGCATGCAGAAGACTGAAACACTTGACCCTGTCCCCATTCATACCTGAACAATGTATATACGGTTCATCTTTTTTGTCACATTGAATGCTCTCTTTTGTTGGTGGCCTACTGCAGGTTAGGTGCAGGTCACATCTTATGAATCATGACATATCATGACATAGTCATGAAGTCATCCTTACGTACTGATCAAGCAAGGCATTTCATCTGAAATTACAATGTTGATGACAATGCAACTGTCGTCTGTCGATTAGCTATGTTGACAACGCAGTTATATCAATCAATTGTTTCAGATCTCTACCTTTAATTTGTTGAAGTTGATCAGGAATCAATTGCTTCTCAGTTCCATGACTTGTCCAATTCCATATCTTCTGTGAATTGTATGATCAAAGGGTTAATTTGCAATTTTGTATCCAGATGGATAAAGGTGTGATGATTGAGCAACTTTGACTACAATTTCACTAGGGAATGATCAGGCTTACTAAATACCCCTCCAGTTAACTCACTACCCATGACGATTGAATATGCAGTATCTCAACTTTACCTCTCTGTTACTTGTAGCTAAACTAAGCTGATTCGAGTACCTCTCGAGCTCTGACCAAGTATCGTGCCTCCCAAAGTCCCATCTTGACTTGAGATGGACAACTACAATAACTCAATAAGATTAATAACATGAATCCCATGATTCATCTCACAACAGAAAAAGTGTGCTTCGAGAAAAAAGAAAAAAGATGTTGGTACATGTCTTGGTCAAAAATTTAAAGCGAGACTTGCAGGTGTAGAAAGTATCTTTTACATTTAAGAGTAATATTGTTACGTGAACTACTTTCTAATACACCGCATGTAGTGGTTAAGAGAGCGGATTCTACGTACCAAGGTGTACTTACACCACTAATGTGTAAGTGCTCAGATCGTCGTATGGGAAGATCGAATGAAGACTAAAGACCTTAAATTTCTTCATTTTAATTTAATTTTTGATCTGATCAAATTAAACGCCCATAATAAGAGTACATCTTATTCAACCTACTGTTTTTACTTTCTTATTTGGAAACACTTGGGACTATTTTTTGGGTTTCAGTTTTGTTAACGATATTAGTATATATGTATGTAGTGCGACGTAGATAGCCGGATCAAAATACTGCATGTTATTTGCTCGGTTCACTTGCATCTTAGTGCATAGGAGAAATTTCGACTGGTTAAATGGAATGTGAGTTTCAAAAGACACAAGAGAGTGTTCAGTACACGGTGGACAATTAGAATGGAATGTAATGATTATTGGGTAATCAAATTCTTGCGTTTACTAACACATAAAATCAGAATGATTCCGGGTAAAAGTATTTCTGTGCTTACTAACACATGAAAGAATCGAAATTGACATATATCTCGATCACATGCTTATCAAGAATCAATTCCTGAATACTCAAGAGTATGATTCCGAAAGAGAGAGATAAATTTAGGAATCAACCATCCAGAATCATACCGATTCATTTATTCTCACTTGTCTCTAATTCATAATTCTTCTTCATTCAAAGTAAGTAAACATGTCAGGCGTGTAAATGCACACTAAGTGCCAAAAAGATTACCTCAAGCACAACAAAAAAAAAAAAGGGTGAACCAGCACATGTCTTTTTCTGTATAACGGCTATGGTTTCAAATTTTGAAATACTAGCCAGCAAAATTAAATTCTCTCTTTTCCTTTTAAACATTTGGGCGAGTGTGAAAAAAGAGCGAAAAAGTTCTCCCCAGTCCCAAACAGACCCGACCTTTCAATTCCCACCACCCCAAATCCCCAATTCTTCTTCCTCCCCCATTCTAGGGTTTCAATTTCACTCTCAGAACTCAAACCCCTTGCTCCGCCCCCACCGATCGAACCCTAAGGGTCTCAATTCCTCCCAGTCTTTCCTTCAATTTCAAGCTTTTCCGCCGGTCTAGGGTTTCCGAGATCAAGAACCAGCAAGAATGGATCTGCCGCAAGAAGTTGACGGCTTCATCAAAGAGTCGATTGACCACACCCTGGGCCTCCCCGTCTCCGCTCAAACGCTCGAGTTGAAGCTCCGTTGCTCCGAAGAAGCCCGGCGACGCCTTCGCGACCAGTACAGCCTTCTACTGGCGAAATTGAAAGAGAAGGATCAAGCTCTGGAGCGAACTAGGGTTCGTGATTTCGCATTCGTTTTCGGTTTTGGTTGATTTTGATTTGGTTTGGTTTGGGGTTGTTATGATTTTAATTGGTTGCAGGCGGAGGCGTGTATGAATGCTCAGGCGTTGAGGAAGTTTGTGGAGGAGAATCAGAGGCTGGCGGCGGAGTGTGCGCATTTGGTGAGCCAGTGTAACAAGTTGGAGAAGGAGTGTGCGCTTTATGATCATGACCGAGAGGCGTTGATGGATTTCGGTAACGAGGCTGACCAGAGGGCCAAGGAGGCTGAGTTTCGGGTGCAAGAGTTGGAGGATGAACTTGAAGAGTTGAGGGAAGAGTTGAAGTTCTTCAAGAATGAGTACGAGAAGCTTTCGGTAATTCTTGCTTGATCTTTATTTGTCTGGTTACTTGTTTGATTTGATTGTTTGAGAATTGTGCTGCGAGAGTCATTCGTCTTGCAATGTTACAGGGAATGCTGTTTGGTTTGATGTGTTATCATTTGTGGTTGTCGAAATGACTTATGTGGCATGCTGTTGGGAAATTCATTGTTGAGTTAACAATCTGAATAGTTTGTATGAATAGTGCTACTTGGCTTTTTTTGTGTGGCAATTCATGTTCCATTGAAGGACATGAGGAACTTTGTGATTGCTACTTTTGCTGAACTTGACAGAAACTTAGATTGAGAGGTTAAAATTTATAAGTCCAATAAAAGAACATTCCTGGTGCTCTTTTCTTGTTATGTCTGATCATCCTCATGATGATCGGTTTACTTGATTGAATCATGGCTTTCATTCTGTTGTTGATCTCTAGAAGAGGTATATTGGTTTGCACATCAACCTTTTCATAGATCCTATAGGTCGAAAGTTAATACTTTTGTAATTTGTATCATAGTAACTGATCAAAGTGAGCAACATTCTTTAGCAATAGGAATTGGTGGCCAACTATACTAAGCATAAATGTCCATGTCTAGATTAGATCAGATACAACACGAGCACTATTCATGGGCGCTTATTACATGCACTTAGAATAATTATTACAATACATTATATGTAAACTTGGTTTATCTTGATGGGAAAAAGAGTGTATATGGCAGTAATATGAACCCCATCAACTTATTTCATTAGGTCATACCAAATAGGATAAAATTAATAAAAATGTTGACTATTTCAGAATTGTATGAGTCTTCACACCATGAACTAGAAGTCTGGTGTTCTTTTGTTGCTATTGCAAAAGTTCATTGTGCAAGGTTTACTTTAAGGGTTAGTAATCAGTAATTGGTAATTGGTTTTCATTGCTTTGATTGGATATTTCTGAGTGGATGGACATGATTGTTGACATTGCTTCAGAGTCTTCATACCATGTGTTGATGACCAAAAAGTTGGATTATTTTGTAAAACATATAGTTTAAAGATTTTCTGGTGCTGAATCATTCGAAAAGTTAAATGCATGAACCATGAATCCATCATCGTGTATGCATCAAGGCTCCAATTATGTATCTGAAGGCTGATGCATGTTTCTATGTTGTAGGTTGATTCATCTGTTGAAGGCTCACCTGTTGAAGACAAACTAGTGGAGTCTGTTTTAGCAACCTTGACCACTGATGAACCTGGGGCGGCCTGTGCATATTTGGAGGCCAATAGTGGAAATGAGGCTTGTCAAAGCTTGCTAAATATGTGGAATAGGTGATTTAATTTACCACTGTGTATTGTTTCTGCAGTATTGTCTTACATCTGTCATTTGGAATGAGTTTTATATATGGTCTTTTCAAATCAGTTTGCCCAGTCTACTTTCAGGACTCTGCTGCTGAAAATGGGTGTCAATTTCTAAATCCTGAAGTCAAAGGATGCTTAAAAATTCTTTTTGTTGATGTGGCAGCTTGAGGCCTTCATCCCAGAAAGTTTTATCAGTAGTTGCTGAGTTGAAAAATCTTCAAAAGGATAAAGAACATCTAAGGGTCAATCTTCTTTCTGCTGAAGAGGAGGTGAGAAGAGCAGAACGTTTTCAAATATTGATTCTTTCACTTCCATGTCAGACTTGATCTAGTATAATGATTTACCATATTTATTATGATGCATGCAGGTCAAATTACTTTTTGAAGAAAACAAAGTGTTAGATGAAGCTAATAAAAGATTGCTGAAGCAGTACCGCAAGGAAAGAAACAGTTGTGGTTCTGGTGGGAAGCATACTGATACTGTATCAGCAAAGGTGAGAGAAAGGGAGAAGAAATCATACTACTGTGCTCTAATCGTTATTTTTTGAAGTGTTTGATTCCTTGGCATTTCATGTAAACTGTTGTAGGATCTAATGTGCTTTCGCCCATTTGCAGTCAAACAAGCGAAAATCTAGCTCTAAGATGATGAGCAGCAGCCCGATTCAGGGGAAGATTGATTTCAGTGACCAAGAATTAGCAAGACAGCCTCTCTCACCCTTGCGTTGTAACTCCCCTAACTCAAGACTGCATAAGAAGCAATAGGAAAACTTCTGAAATACTCATGTATATCTCACCTCTCATTTGTACCTTTCTTTGTACTCAGCATATGGGTTGATTGGGCATATGATTGCAGATTTTCAAAGGACTGACCTAATTGTTTTGTAACTTGTAAGAATCATTTGCTATGTCTTCTCACATAGATTTACAGTATCGTGAAGGAGTACATTTTCTGTCGTCACAGATCTCTAGAGTAAGAAATTGAATCTTGCATTACGTGTTACAATGCATATATGGTACAGATACACTTCAGTGATCAATCAGTGTATGTTGAAGATTTTGCAGTAACATATATCTCTCTCACAATGTTGCTTTCTAATTCATGCGATCCCTTGACCACCTGAGAGCTTGAAAACTAGACAGAAAACAATAATCTGGATTACTTTAATTAGTTGTAAGATATGATCTTGAACTGGCCAGACGGACTTTCTTTTCAGTTGAGAGTCACTTTGAGAATGATTCATTGTTTTTCGTGTAACTGAAAATGCTGCAGTACATGTACACACCACTTTGGCTTTGAATCTGATACTTGGTTAATGGTGTACTCATCCTTCAACCAATAACCAAGCAACATATTGCTCAAAGCCTTTGTCTTTGTTCTTTTCGTACCGAAACTTCCTTTAGTTTCTCAGAAGGCTCTTCAATTCCACTGATATATATGCTTAGCAGCTTCGGTCTCGCTCCAACCTACAAGCACCAGCGTTTCTCAAGTGAGTGCAATTCAATCCATTAAAATTACTTTCTTAATTCTACTTTTCTTATTTTCACATAGAAATATGCTAGCTCGACATATATAGGTTCCATTAACCTCTTTGGCTGGCCGGTCGGATAAATTTTCGACATATAGCTTCAATTAACCTCTCGGTCGGATAAATTTTCAGATTGATAGCTAGGATGGCAAGTACTCCAGTTGGATCTAATGCACTTATTCAGGAAGTTCTTGACCGCAGTAACTATAAAAAGTGGAGATTACGGTTAAAAACTTATTTCTTGTCTGAAGATCTATGGGATATTGTAGAAGCAAACACGGAACCTCCAAAACTAGAAGATGATCAAGCCGGTTATAAGGCTTGGACCAAAAAGAATGCCAAGGCTTTATATGCAATCCAAAGCTCATGCGGGCCGGAGATGTTTACTTTTATAAGCGAAACTGAATCGGCCGAAGCTGCCTGGGAGGCTTTGGAACAAGAGTGCAAGGTTTTGCTAGGTATGTCCTTGGTCGGCGACAGTAGTTATCATGAGTAATAATTTGTTTATAATTTGATCCAACTATCTGCCGCCTCTTCATCTTTTACTAACAATTGGAAAGAAATGTGTTTATGCAGAAACGAATAATGAACATACAGATCTGACAAAAACAATATATTGTCATGCAGGATATGATGAGAATAATGCCGACCACTTGGTGCGCTATAAATCGTTCATCGGATATGTACGGAGAGGCGATTGGGATAGGGCAAAGAAGTGCCTAGGAGAAGTTGATGTGCGTAGTGTGATAGTAAGAGCAATAGCTAGGTGGGACGGGATGACAGCTCTTCATGTAGCAGCCTGGGAAGGGCACGCGCATATTGTTAAAGAGTTGGTGCATTTGATGACGCAAGAAGATTGCAAAACAAAAACCGGTTCTGGTCGTACAGCTCTTCACCTTGCAGCACAGCAGGGGCATGTTCATGTTGTGAAAGAGTTGCCGGTGCAGTTGATGGGAGAAGTACAAGACAAAGGTGGTGACACAGCTCTTCATGATGCAGTCCACTCAGGGAAGGTCGATGTTGTGAAAGAGTTGGTGTTGTTGATGAGACAAGAAGACTTGCAAATAAAAAACCATGCTGGTTACACAGCTCTTCACCTAGCAGTGAATAAGGGGAATATGCCTATGGTCAAAGAGTTCGTGACAAAAGAAAAAGGTAATCTCAGTCATCTTACAAAAAGACTATGAATCTATGATCGTTCATTTGCAGTACTATTCAGTTTATTTTTGTTTCTCATGTTATTACATCTTATTTTATTTTGTCCATGTTCAGTAAGTTAATTACAAACAAAAAAAGATGTGGATACATGATTAATTTACATATCCAGGGTAAAACTACTTTGAATTGTCCGTACGTACGTGGGATAAGCAATTATATTAGATCAAGTATATATATGATCTAACTAATTCTCTTGCAGGTGAGAACAATATTGTCATGGACGATTTTGAGCGTTATATACCGTTTACCACCTATGTGAAAAATGGTGATTGGGATAAGGCAAATGAGTGTCTTAGAGAACTAGATGATCCATGTGGTGCAGTAACAGCAGTAGATCCAAGAGACAACTACCGAGACACTGCTCTTCACGTGGCCGCCCGGGAAGGGCATCTGGATGTTATCAGAGGATTGATCTTGTTGCTGAAAATGAGACGAGAAGATTTGGAGTTGAAAACAGCACAAGATTTCACAGCTTATGGTTCTGGTATAACTTTAGGGGTCACTGAAGAATTTCTCATGGAAAGGGCCAAATACATGGTTGAACAGTACGAGAAAACACATGGTATTTTTTTGGAGATGCAAAATTCTGAAGGTTGTACAGCTCTTTACCTAGCAGTACGGGTGGGAAATGTTGATATTGTGAAAGAGTTGGCGCATATGATGACACAAGAAGGTTTGGAACTGAAAAGCTTCAGTGGTTCCAGTGCTCTTCACCAAGCAATCGGGTATGAGCGTATAGATATTGTGCAAGTGTTGGTGCCCTTGATGAGAAAAGAAGGTTTAGAAATTAAAGACGACCATGGAGACACACCTCTTAACTATGCCGTCTTAAAAGGGAATGTGGATATTGTGAAGGCATTGGTGCAATCCATGAGACAAGAAGGTTTGGAAATAAGAAACAGCAAGGCTGAGATTGCTCTTCCCCGAGCAATATCGAAGGGACATATGCACATTGTTAGAGAGTTGTTGCCGTTGATGAGACCAGAGGCTTTCGAAGAAAAAGACGGTCGCGGCTGTACAGCTTTATGTGGGGCTATTGCATGTTTGAAGGATGGAGAAGTGTACGAGATAGCTAAGTACATGGCTGAAAGAAATGATAGAGTATTTGGCATCCCCTCAGCTCCCTATGATGAAATTCCAGTTGTCCAAGCTCTTCGTTGGAGGAAATGGAGATTGGCTCGCTCTATCTATTCTCTCACTCCACTTGAACTTATCGACCAACCTAATGGCGGTGCATTTATTTGCTATTGTCTTGATACTAGCACACAGATTGGTAAGACTGTCAATTTTAGTAACCATTTTAACTGATTGCCCCCTGCAACTAATCCACTTCTACTTTCTTAGATCTAGCATGGGACTTGCTTCACCGTTACCCAAACTTCGCCATTGCTGTATATAGAAGGGAATCTCCAATGTTGCAATTGTCTCGTATGAGTTATGCATTTTTAAGTGGAAGACAACTGACATGCTGGCAAACATGGATTTATAACTGTGAGTTAACTGACTTCATTTTCTACTATTGACTATTGTGGTTTTAATTTTCTTATTTCAGTTTTGTATCTCTATGTCATTGCATCTAAATATGTACATTCTACTAGCCCAAGACCGAAATAGAGTAAATCAAGGATCAGTTAATTCCACATCACTTACCGTCTCAAGTAAAACGAGGATCAGTTACTCGAGACGGTAAGTGATGTGGAATTAACTAGACGAGAAGAAGATTACAGTTTGAAGAACAATTTGATTCTTCAACGCTCAAATTACCTCTCGCAACCTAAATTCTCAATAGAGAACTCACAAATACAGGCGATCTTCCAAAGCTTGCAAAACTCTCAAAATCAAAACTCCTAATGGATCCACACCACATCACTTTCATGTAAGTTCCCATCAACACACTATCACCTAAGAGCTATATATATTCATCCTTGACATATATGCTTCCCTACTTAAGAGAAGAAAAAAACATTAACAATCCTACATACACTAAAATAATTACCCAAGCCTTTAGAAGTAAAGAATCTAAAACAAACAATGAATTAGTTTTGACCCGTAACCCCGATAAGAGTAGAGCCCATATGCCCAAAAGCTAGTAACCCCAACCAAATTTGGAAGACACCAAATGCAACACCTTCTCGCAAGAACCTTTCCTGACGAACCACCGGTAACACCTCTCCTGCTACACCACCCAAATTCCAATTGTCCCTCCATCCCACAATCATCCACAACCTTCCTACAAGAGACACCGCCCCTCCAAACCACCCCTCCAAACCACCCCCACCGTAGATTGGTTCTTAAAGCCCAAAAACGGATCGAAAACTGTCTGACTAACGTGAGTACATCATGCCCTAATCCAACTGCCACCCACTCCTCACTGCTCAACGACCACACCTCCCGTCGACACATTGAAATAGGGTGGAGCGACATCAGCGCCCCCTTCAACCCCTCTAGCCGCCACTTCCAATTCCCTACAAGTGTTCAAAGGGTGGGTAAGGATCGATGCTACTTTGTTGCCCACCGTTTGATTGGACCAACACACAACGGACACAAGGTCCCTTCAAGCATGTCTTATGTTGCGGCCTTAAGAGCATGCTGTCAGACCAGGCATAAGCAGCCCTCAAGGACACCAGACACGACTAGGGTTTTGGGAGAGAGGCTTTATATGTTAAGAACAAAAGGTCTTCTTAAAATCTCTCTGTTATAAAGTAAAGAAAAAATAGACAGAATAGATGGTGGGAGACAGTAAAAGTGTTCTCATTCGGTCTCACCTCATTATATAGATGTAGAGTCTGCATCAAAATACATAGTTAATGAGTAATTACATGGACATCCACATAGATAATAATGTTTACAACACTCTTATTGTATTATATCTCGATTATCATTTCTTTCTATTTTGGGGTAGCTGTACTTATCTTCCTTTTTCTCCTCCTTTTTCTAACTTTTTTTAGGGTGCTGCTATATATAACCAGCAATTTTTTTAGTATATATACCCAACCAACAAATTATTGTTACTTATTTCTTACTTTACCCCTAATTGTACCCAACACTGACTTCCATAATTATACCCAGCATATGATTCTGTCATGCTTTTATATGAGTATATCATTTCTGTAAATTTTCAAATAATTTGGTGATCATTAAAATATTCAAAACTTCAATTTATTTTTAATGATTTTGAACAATCCAAGTTTGACATAAAGTGTTAAACTCATTGTTTTAATCTCAATCATCCAAACTCATTAAAAACCATATTCAATAGTGTGGGCCTATCCTTAGAACTTTTGAGAACCCTCTGTATATTTAAGTAATGGTGATTTTTTGGATACCTATGGAGACGGACTTGAAATTTTCAACACATGACCAGGAAATGTTGATCATTATATATAAAATATTCTTATTTTGAGTCAGTGATTTGATATAATTTTTGTTGTGCTTCTATGCTCTTGTATGTAACAGGTATACACATACAAGAAGTTGTTCAAGTGAACATTCATGATGTTTCTATAAATGTTGAGCCATCAGAAGATGGTCATGAAAAGAGAAGGGTTATCATTTCCTCAGGTACATTCAAGCTAGCATTAAGAACATTACAATTTTTGATTTCCATTTCAAGAGATCACTTATTAGACCAACTTTTCGATATATATATATATATATATATATATATATATATAT
>NC_020495.1:12096262-12097330 GCF_000184155.1 Fragaria vesca subsp. vesca | reverse complement strand
ATCTATGTTTTAATAGCTAATGTACTTCTACAGTTGTACTAGCTTAGGAATTTTGAAAACTTGTATTGGTGATTTGGAGTTGGGTATATAACAATAATCATTTGATTATAAATAACAATAATCATTCTACAGTTGTACTAGCTTGTAAATTTTTGAAAACTTGTATTGGTGATTTAGAGTTGGGATATAACAATAATCATTTGATTATAAATAACAATAACCATTTGATTATAGATTGAACGATGATAACCAAAAATTTCTACCAAAAATTAGACGAAATAATATGTAAAAAGAGATACCAAATAGTAAATATATATTAATTATATTAAATAACAGAATATTTCATAAATTAAGGGCATTTTAGGCAGTTTGGGATGTGTATTAAGTATAATACTGAAATTAAAAACTTGATAGGTAGTGTATTAAGTAAGGGGTGTGTATTAAGATATTAGGGGTGCGTATTTAAAATTTCTCCACAATTAACATGTTCTTCAAATAGCTTTCATCAACACAGTTGAATTTACAATGCAGGTATCACTTTATTTAGAAGATTTGTTGAAGGTCTCCGTGAACTTTTCGGTATGGTACATCCACATTTCTTATTTTCAAATAAGGATATTCTTACCTTAGTTAAGGTACAGATTTCCTTATTAGATTCACAAATCAATCACATTTTCTCATCTTAACCGTTCAGTATCTAGGTATATATGATTTGATCATCTCTACAAATTTTCAGCCAAATTAATAATCGTTAAGGCATTCAAAACTGTAATTTAGAGTTAAAAGAACGTATAGTTAATGATGAACGGATTCGGTTCGTTCATTGATTTAATACATTTTCGATACTTTAACGATTACCAAATTAGCTGAAAATTTGCATAGATAATCAAGTTATGTATATATCTAAATACTGATGACTATAATGAGAAAATGTGATCGAAAAGTGGGCCAAATTAAGAAAATTTGTACCTTAACTAAGGTAACTAAGGTAAAGAGGTCCTTATTTTAAAAACACAAGTGTGTGTGTGTTTATATATATATATATATATATATATATATATATACACG
>NC_020495.1:12093388-12094494 GCF_000184155.1 Fragaria vesca subsp. vesca | reverse complement strand
GATCACCAAATTGGCTGAAATTTTGCAGAGATGATCTACACAAGATGATCTAGATATGTCTAGAAGGAAGTTTGAGGAAATTCGATCGGGAAGTGGTGCAAAAATGGAAATCCGCACCAAAAAATTGGTGCGGACGTCCGCAGCTGAGAAAATCCGTATATATATAGGGCATTTCCACTAAAGGATAATTTATTATGACTTATATGAGAGATTGAGCATTAGACCAACTTTTCGATAACATATCAATAACATCTCCACCATTCAATCTTTACGTATATATGAATAGATCATTTTTAGAAATTTTCTGCCATATTGGTGATTTTTAAGATGTCGAACTAGCTTAAATCAATGGATGGTTCAATTCTGTCAAAACCTGAACCGTTCATGCAAATCGCAGTTTTGACCACCTTAACGATCATCAATTTGAATGAAATTTTACATAAGTGATCTACATATTATGACCTAAAAACAGAATTGTTAACATTGAAAAATGTGATCGAAAAGTTGGTATAATGCTCAATCCCTCATATTAGTCATAATAAGGGATTTGAGATCCCTTTTTTTTACTTATATGAGAGACAAGACTTTACACCAACTTTTCGATCACATTTTTCTATCTCCGCCGTTCACTTTATAAGATCACTTTTGAAAATTTTGAGCCTTATTGGTGATCGTTAAGGTACTCAAATTGCGATTTAAAATTATAGGCATGGACGGTTCAGGTTTGGCAGATTTGATTCCTCTATTTGTATCACAGTTTTAAGTACCTTAATGATTACCAATTTGTATCAAAATTTGTAAAAGTGATCTACATATTATAACCTAAAAATTGAACGGTTAAGATTGAAAAATGTGATCGAAAAGTTGTTTTAATGCTCAATCCCTCATATATACAGGACCGTTCAAGAGCGGACATCAGGAGTTGATTTGAGCCCGCGTCCGCACTTTAACAAGCGGACGTCCACTCTCGAACGGCCCTATATATATATATATATATACAGAAAAGATAGAGAGCGCACATCCGCACTCTTCTTAAAGTGTGCACGTCCCTCCGTTCGCCACCGGACGACGCCAACGACGGCGCGCCTCCACCCCAGCGGACTCCT
>NC_020495.1:12089597-12092115 GCF_000184155.1 Fragaria vesca subsp. vesca | reverse complement strand
TATTGCAAATAAATATACTAGTTACCTGCTCAACGGTTTGTTGATTAATTATGCAGTCCTTTTTTTTTTCCTTTTCTTTTAACAAAGTATTGAATGATGTTATGAAATTATACAAACAAAAAAAAAAAAAAATAAGAAAAATGTTTTCAATCTAACTAACTAGCCTTCCTTTTCGCACTCACTCGCGCTTGCTTTTATCAGTTTTATGGAAAAACATTACCGGAATCATATGTGTGTGTGTGTGTGTGTATATATGTGTGTGTATGATAAATTTTAAATACACACATTTAATCTCTTAATACACACCTCTATTATTTTATATTTCACATCAGATTTTATAGGTATGTTAATTAAAAAACATCCATCAATTATTAGAAAAAGACAAAAAGAAACTTCATCTTCCCTAAAACCTAACTATTCTCCACTATTACTACACATCAAAAGAAAAGAAATAAAAACTTTTTTCTCCAAAATTCATCACCTGAATTTCGACTACTGTCATAATCACATGTACTATTTACCGATTCATTTGGTTTTTTTTATCAACTTTAGTTTTTATCTTGCAGAATAAAAACTAGTTTTTATGCTATTGTACTTTTACTAGTTTCTTAACTTTGAAAAAATTATGTATGTTTAATATTTTTTTTTTCTTCAAATTCTAGCCGATTGATGTCATATTAGAGATTTGATGTTCGAATATAATATTACTCTTTTGATTATAAATTGAAAAATATCAAGAAAAAAATTTCAAAATTATAATATTATTCTTCAAAGTTTCTTATCAGTTTTATGAAAAGACATTACCGAAATTATATGTATATATATAAAAAACAATCTTCTTTCACCACCAAAATAATACTGTAACAATAGTTATCGCTAAAAACATTATTCTTATGTGTAGCTTGTATTAAGCTCAACGTGAAGCATTTAACATAAGTTCAGCCAAAAATGTGAAACCACAAAAACAATAAGAAGTCAGATAAAGCATTATTTCTGTTTGTGTTTGAGGTCTCATTTTATCTATGTACGGTCTGAGTTATCTTGCACCAAATGAAAACCCCAAAAAAAGAAAAAAAAGAAGAAGTTTGTTATAGGTTTGCTTTCCGAATCATATTGCAAGGGAGATGCAAGCTTATTTTTCAAAATTAATGGTGACTATCTTGTGTTAGAAACAAATTCTTGATACTGAGCACACTGTCTGCTTCCCATTAAGGCATTAACATGTGCATGGATTTTGTGTGTTGCGTGTAAACAAACAGGAAAACAAAAACTCCAAAAGTTAATGTATAAAACCACAAAACAAAACTTCGTAAGGAATCTTAAAAAAACATAGAGATACATGCTTTCATCCATCAAATCATCAAGGAGGAGCGAAGAAATTTATTACTTGAGTTAGAAGGTGTGAGAGTAGTTTTGGCGTAGAAGGATTGGAGAGCAATTTTGACATGGAAGGAGAGCAGTTCATTCTGGCAGATGTAAAGAGTAGGAGGATGATTAGGAGCAGTTGGTTTGAGATGCTGCTAATCAACGTAACAACTGCTCTTTTGAAATTTGAAGTTTAATCTTATTTACCAAATGCCTTTTTTATCATTCTTTTATATATGTCTGATCTGTTTTGTTTAATTTGAGTGAGGGGTATTCTATGAGATTAAAAATATTTAACCAATTAAGTGACAGTTCCATCAGTCAAATTGCCTTAATTAATAGATATAGTCTTGAAATAGCCTATTCGACAGTTTCACTAATTAAGACTTGAAGACAGCCGCACCAGCTTTTTAATTAAAAAAAAAATGTTGAATTTTTTTTGGTAAAAAATCACAAATAGTCACTGACTTTTGACTCATTAATCATTTAACTCACTCATATTTCAAAAATATCACTTAACTCACTCACTTGTGATTCAGTCTCTCACTTAAATCACTACCGTTAAACCTACCGTCTCTTTTTTGTTTTTTCTTCTTCTTTTGATCAAAGAGGGTTCTAGTTGCACCTCCACATTTGTTATATACACCTCCATGAATTTTTGAAAAAAAAAAAGTTTAATCACCATTTTACCCTTCCAAAAAACCAGCAAAAGAACCAAACGTAACTAACGTCCCTTTTTAATTTTTCTGGTAATCACTCTATGCACCCCTCTAATCCTTTTTTTATCATCTCTCTGCAATATTATTAGGGTGCGGCTATTTCCACCCCACTAAATGCTCAGTTCACCCCACGCCTTATATTTTACTTTTAACGTTCCAATTCTGCCCTTAAATTTTGTGGTTTTTATTTTTTTCTTTTATTTTCCTGAATCTGATAAAATCTAAAAATATATACAAATATATCATCAATACATTTGATGCAGACCTCCATTCTTCTCAAACCACATCCTATATATGTTCTTCTCGATCTCTTTTTTGAGTTCATTCTTTATGATTATGAATATATATATATATATATGTGAAAGACTGTATTTGTAGCCATAAATAAAATAAAAATAAGAACGAACAATCCCACCACACAGTATAACCACCCT
>NC_020495.1:12064553-12089577 GCF_000184155.1 Fragaria vesca subsp. vesca | reverse complement strand
TTTTTTTTTCCGATGTAAAGATGTAGAGAATTGTTATTGTTTGGATTTTATAGATTTTAGTTTAATATTATATTTTCACAAAAATTCTTGATTATAAGGTTAGTATTGGAATATTTAGTTTAAAATTGAAATGTGGGGTGAACAAAATATTTGGTGGGGTGGCAATAGCCGCACCCTATTATTATTATGTTCTTCCATCGTCCTCTAACCAGATCTCTTTATTCTTTATTCATATATACATCTCTCTCTCTCTCTCGTAATATATATATTTTCATAATACTATAGTATATTTATTACGAAAATTCTATTGTACCGGTTTCTATTTGAGGTCATGTGTGTAAGTCTCTCTTTATCTAACGTAGGAGGTGGAGAGTGTTGTACCTCCTGAAATGTATGAACGTCGAGACCGTTCAAACGATATGACAGCACGTGAATTATTTACCATGAATCACAAGAAATTGTTGGAAGATGCAGAGATTTCTATAAAAGGGACGGCCACTTCTTGTACAGTTGTAGGCGCTTTGATTGTTACAATGATGTTTGCTGCAGCATTTACAGTTCCCGGTGGAAATGATGGTAACACAGGCTTTCCCTTGTTTCTAAATCACAAGTTATTCAAGGTTTATATGGTCTCAGATACCATATCACTTGTTTCTTCCACAAGTTCAGTGATTACATTTTTAGGAATACTCACCTCACGTTATGCAGAAAATGATTTCCTCAAATCTTTACCGACAAAGATAATGATCGGCCTAATCACCCTTTTTTCCTCTATTGTTAGTATGGTGATAGCGTTTTCTTGTGCGTTTATCCTTATGTTTGACGGAGAAGCCTGGATTGTTATGCTAAGTATTTTGCTTACTAGTGTTCCGGTAATATTATTTGTATGGTTGTTGTTCCCTCTCCTTATCAAGACTTTCATGTCTACTTACGGACCTGGAATAGTTGACAAAAAAAAGATTAAACGAGTTAAATCATGATTTAAGAATAAAATGTTAAACATGATATTCGTTTTGTTTTTCTTCCTTGTTATATTTATCATTATAATTGTTTTGTGGTTTTAGACTACCATGTGACGTTTTCATGTAACAAACGTACAGTTAGTATCAATGAATTTGCCGAATATCTTTTAATCAAAAAATATATATTTAACAAACAATTCATAAAGTATGGCATTTGAAAATATGAACATACGGAGAAAGAAAATGATTACGTGAAAACAAAAAATTCAGTAATTTTTCGTACAGTCGAAAATCAGAATGACTCATTAAGTAATTGTCTAGCTAGTTTTGCAGATCTCTTATAAGAGAAATTTGATCATTAATCCCACAACTCAGGTTTCAAGTTAACTGGGAATTGTTGACTATAGTAAACTTTAGGTCTCTATATGTACAACGGCTAAAAGAAAAAGAAGTATTACTAGTTTAGTAGTCGTTTTGATTCTGATGGTGAGGTATATGACTATTAACAGTCGATTTGTACCACAAGTTATCAATAAATAAAAATAACTATTATCGATCAAATTTCATGAAGAAAATTATTTAAGACTTAAGAGGGTAGGAACTGGGAGGGTGCCTTGGAAAAATTAGTAGAGCTAAGTCGAGATTGTTCAAGACTTCAAGGAAGACAAGGATTATTATACGATCTTGGTAATCATGTAAGTTGCTTCATTTTCATTTTTGAATTTTTTTTTTCAAGGTGAAATCGTCAATTTAAAGGATAGAATATAACTTTAGTATAACCCAAAATTGAACCTCAATCACACAACTCGGATTTTCAAATCTGTAAAACCCGGTTGATTCTAGGGTTTCAAAACTGCGTTTTCCTTCCTGTCCGACGGCACGTCCATTGACGTTGTCGTCGTCGGACGGGAGTTTTGAGGGTGACAAAGTGGTGGTTCTGCTCTGATGGACGGCGGTGGTGGACTGAGAGTGGAAGTTTCTTCCATGAGGGCGGATTGAGAAGTTGCTGATTCTGAGTTGTAGTCGGGTTGCTCTAACAGGAGGTTTGTCGTCGGAATATCGTGGTCGTTCGGTCTTGCCGTGTGGGAGGCAAATTGGTTTGGCGGCGTGAGGCAAATTCGAAAGGCAGAACATAGTGGAGAAGGGTGGAGCAGGGATTAGACCCGATCTAAATTTGGTCTTCTCTTGCCTTGTTCTGTTTGTATCTTGCAGATGGTGGTGTCTCCTCCGTGAGACATGGACGACAACGCACTTCGCATGGCGGTTGGCGCTAGCGGCTGGCACTGGCGGTGGGGCGACTGCTGGCTTAGGCTCAGGCTAGAAGCTTCTTGGGCCGGTTTCTTTGGAGAGCTACCTCTTGAAGCCCAGTGAGTTTAGGTTGGGCCAGGGCTCTCTTGAGCCCAGGTCCGGGTCATTTTAGTTTTCTTTTTTATTTTTCTTGGTTTTTTTAGTTTAATTTTTTTTGTTTTGATGTTGTTTGTCGTTTCACCCTTTAGGCGAGGGTGTTGGTTTTGGTTGGTGTTGTTGGTGGTTTTGGTAGGGCCATGTTTGATGTCATGTCTAGGGACTACTGGTATTAACGTCGGTATTTTCTTGTTGTCAATATAATATGGAGGTTGTCCATGCATATATGGTGGCGGCTTTAGTGTATAGTGTTTGGTGTGGTTGTTTTTTTTTGAGGTTGACCATAAAGAGGTATCAAGGGTGGGGTTAGAAATATGTTACATTTGGACCCTTTCAATTCATGTTCGTTGTAATCACAGGTATGTGGGTAGGTATAAATGTGGAGACTTGTTGTCTATCACCAAAATCTTTCATTGTTGTAAGAGCAAGTCCACCCCAACCCTAAAAACAAGACCCAGGCCTTCGCCATGTCAAACGAAGACCCAGCCAGAAAAGAGCTGCTTCCACCCATGAAATTTCTTTAACCTGAGTCAGACCTGGGTCATCACCTGGGTTAGACCCATGACCCAGGCAAAGGATTTTGAGGACCTGGGCCTTCCGAGCCACCTCATCTCGCCTGCACCCCACCACATGACGCTGGCCACGTTGTGGCACTGTGACACCCACGCCTAAACGCGTTGCTCTCGTGCGTCTCTAGCACGACCGAATCAGAGAGAGAGCGAGACGCGTGCCACAGACGCATGTCGGAAAGCTTAGACGGCGTCGTCGGTGGAAGATCACCGGCGAATCCAAAAAACGCAGAGAAAATGATGTATATAAAAATAGAAGCAATTCGTGAAATTAAAGGCAAGAGAAGATAGAGAAGGAAAAGGTGATCACAACCATACCTCTAGCACACGATTTGGTCACCGGAAATCCAAACCTTAGGCGGAAAAGCAAAGCTTCCCGGAGCTAATTCGATCACCACGATAAATGCATGTGAAATTGATGATAGGGGTTTAGGACAGGGAAGAAAGAGGAAGGTTTTGGCCAAGTCTGGCGCCGTGGGGTGGCCGGAATCGATGGCGTCGTCTTGGGCGATCGGAGAGCAACACAGCTCGGTCGTCTTCGAAGGAGAAACAGTTGACCCGATTTGGGTCAGTTGACCTGAGTTGGGATTTTATAGAGAAAATGAACGGCACAGATTTAAAAGGAAGAGATCAAACGGTTGAGATTAATCACGAATTTCTAATTTCTGAAAAATAATTTTATTTTATCTAACCTTTGATAAAACATAGAAAATAGTTCGACATATCGAAAACTAATTCGAATCCCTCAGTGACCTCATGTCGACGCGTACTACCACATAGGAGCCTTAAATCGAAGACTCGACATTTCAGAAAAACTCAAAAATAAACCAAACATATAAAATACTAAATATAAAATTCAATAAACAGTCACAGCCACGTGGCGACCCAGAAACATAAATCGTAGGTGGAAACTGCAGCCCAAAATCACTGTCACGTGACGATTCAGGTCTCGCCCATGATCCAAGCCTCCCAACGAAGACCCAAGAAATAGACTTGCTTTAATGGTTTTGTTATTATATAAAACTTTATCTCTCTAAACCAAAAATTAAAAAATAAAATATAATCTCGAACTCCTATAACGGAAAACCTAAATTTTGGTGGCCAGTGTGTGTAGGTCAGGCCCTAAGGGCATTTTCTGGGAAGATTGGAAATTATGAAAAAAATAATCCAAAGGAAAATAGAAACTGCTGGTGCAATCTGGGCCGTGTTAATTCTCCAGCATTTCAGACCGTCAAAAATTAACCCGGAGAGTGTCTTTATATAGAGCCAAATAAAGAATGAACTATCCATATTAACCCAGGTTCTTAGCACTCTCGATCGATTTCTCGACCACTACTCCGGCGTCCAGCGACCTCCTGCCGGCGCACCCGTCGCGTTCCACTCATGTCGATGTCGCCGACCTCCCGGTGGTACTTGTTTTGTCTTATCGTTAAGCATGGAGATAGAATCGACCCGAGAAGCTCCGGCGGGTTTTTGCAATTCCTGGCGATGCATGTGGTAGGGAACTTAATCTTCTCTTGGATCTCTGTCTGTTGGATTCAATGGTTTCTGGATTCCATTAAGCTTTGATTCATTTGTTGTTTTGGGTGTTCTCGGCTTCGTCTGTATGATTTGGTAACAGCCTCACATATGATTTGGTAAACATAAAGCATTTAGTGATCATGCTCTTGTATATCTTTGATCATGAGCTATTCTAAACCAATCTTTTCCTATTCTCATCCCATAAGAACTGGACCAAAATTACTTATATCTGAGCACAGGGACCATATCAGCAAAATGGCCTAGTCAGAGGGAACAAATTGAAAACCTGTCAGCACCATATCAGCAAAATGGCCTAGTCAGAGGGAACAAATTGAAAACCTGTCAGCACCATCCTCAAACGACACCGTCTACTGTAACTTGACCATTCCCACTTGACCTTCAAAACTAGCATATCCCAAACAGAACACGCACACTTCTTATCAAGCTCTGAAACCACACAGAGAACCAGAGCCATGGGTTTGCTTCATCAACCTCTAGCACCTCTACGTTGTCTTCAAAACTTACATCACATCTCCAAACACAAACCCACAACTCTTTCTGCATCTGGGCCTCTTTTCTCACTCTCTGTCCCTCTTATTCTCTGTTGTAATTGTAGTTGTATTATATTTGTCAATGTAGTCATATTTTAGTTGATCCATTGACTTTACAAATTTCAAATTGAATAGTTCTTTGCTTGTGGGATCGTCTTCATTAAGGAAATTAAAATTAAGAAGAATTTAGAATAACACAACTAGCTGTATTATTGTTACTGAAAGAGTTATCTGATCAACTAATAACTCAAAAGCCAGCACACTAGAATCTTAACAAATCAGATGATCATGTGGGCACACTACATGTTAAATTGATTGTAAATGACTTGTTCACCCAGCTAATATTTTTTTTTTTTTTTTATGGAGTTCAACCTAGCTACTATGTGAACAAGACAATGCCAGATATTACATCATGCACAACGTAAATTCAGACGCAATTTTAGGGTCCATCTAATTAAATTTTAGGATGACCTCGTGCTCAATGAACACCGAAAAGTCTTCTTTCTTTAGGAAAATCTAAGTATTGTTTAATTGTGAACTTGTTAAATTTTTTTAGTATGCACGATTACATCTGGTTACAATACTTGTGTATCTATAAATCTGAAGTTTTGCCTATTGCCTAATGTCTGTGCAAATATTGGTATCTTCAAGCAGCAGCATTTCTGAGGTGAGTGCAGTTCAATTCATTAAAATTGCTTTCTTAATACTCTACTTTTCTTATTTTCATATATGAATAATATGATTGCTGTACATAGGTTCCCAATAACATATTGTTCACTTATTGGTTGGATAAATTTTCAGATTGATGATGGCTACCATGGAAAGTATTCAAGTTGGCTCGAATGCACTTATTCTGGAAGTTCTTAACCGCACTAACTATGAAAATTGGAGACCGCGGGTGAAAACGTATTTGTTAGCTGAAGATCTCTGGGAGGTTCTAGAAGCAATTGGGGAACCTCCAAAACTCGAAGATGACCAAGCTGATTATAAGGCTTGGACCAAAAAGAATGCGAAGGCTTTGTATGCAATTCAAAATTCATGCGGGAGGGAGCTGTTTTATTTTATAAGAGAAATAGAAACAGCCAAAAATGCTTGGGAGGTTTTGGAACAAAAGTGCCAGGTTGTGCAAGGTATGCTCTTTGTCAATCACAGTACATTTTCTTGAGAGGGAAAAAATTTGTTGTTAATTTCTCAATATCGAATCATGTGTCGTTTTGAACTTTTGATTCTTGCACCACTCTTCATCTTTTATTAATAAACTGATCTGTTGTCTACTGCTAAAAAATTGGATAGATTTGTTGTAAAACTAGCTTGAAATATAATAGGGAAAGTGATGGAAATCAATTGAGATAACAAGTTTGGCATAACAATTGGCATGCAGAATACGATGAGAACAATGCTGACCACTTGGTGCGCTATAAATCGTTCATCGGATATGTTTACGGTGGTGATTGGAATAAGGCAAAGAAGTGTCTCGGAGATGTTGATGTTCGCAGCATAGCTACAGCGATGGATACAACAGATGACCTTGGAGACATAGCTCTTCATGTAGCAGCCAGGGAAGAGCACATCCATATTGTGAAAGAGTTGGTGCATTTGATGACACAAGAAGATTTGAAATCGAAAAACGCTGAAGGTGACACAGCTCTTCACCTAGCAACATGGAAGGAGCATGTGCACATTGTGAAAGAATTGGGGCCAGTGATGGGGGAAGTGAAAGACAATGATGGTGACACAGCTCTTCACATAGCAGTCCACTTAGGGAAGGTGGATGTTGTGAAAGAGTTAGTGTTGTTGATGAGACAAGAAGACTTGAAAATAGAAAACGATGATGGCTTCACAGCTTTTCACCTAGCAGTGAATAAGGGGAATATGCCTATGGTCAAAGAATTCGTGAAAAATGAAAAAGGTAATCTCATATTTTGAAGACTCTGATGGATCATTTGCATGGTCTTCAATCCTTTATTTTTATCTTTTTCTTGTTATAACATTTATCCTGCTCTATGTCAACTTGATTACAAACAGAAAAAGATTCTGGATAAATGATTTAACATAACCCAGGGTCAAACAAGGGAAGATTTTTGAATGGTAGCGCGCTTCTATCATCAATATATACAACTTTGAGTTCAAAATACAAATTTAATTCCCTTGCAGGTGAGAATAATATTGACAAGGACGGTTTTGAGCGTTATATACCGTTTACTACCTATGGGACAAATGGTGATTGGGACAAGGCAAATGAGTTTCTTAGAGAGCTTGATAATCCATGTGGTGCAGTAACAGCAGTAGATCCAAGAGACGACAACGGATATACTGCTCTTCACGTAGCAGTGTGGAAAGGGCATCTGGATGTGTTAGAAGCTATTACCTAGTGTGTTAGAAGCTAGTGTGTTAGCTGTTAACTTCTTTTACACTTCTCCTGTCCCATACTTCTTCTGATTAGATTTGAGGTTGTCCCTTTAATTAAGGACATCACCTTACTCATTCTCTACAGTGGTTTATCTTCCCTAGGATTTTAGTTCACATGGTGATTAGGTTAAGAGCTTGATCTGTTGGACTATAGCTTGGGTTCTTACCTCTATATATAGGTTGTATCTTGTACAAGTTTTTATAGGTTGTATCTTGTACAAGTTTTCTTAAGATTAATACATATCTTTCTTATATTCAAATTCAATATGGTATCAGAGCAGTGATCCTCATAGGACCTGCATCTGTATTGATTTTCTTTCTTTCATAATCCTTCTCTACAACATACTCTTTTCCTTCCATCTTGGTGGAGAAGAGAGTTGTAACAAAGAAGGACTCATCTGTTGCAAAAGACTCATCTCTTGCAACCACTACTTCTGCTGTGGAAAAAAAACCGAAAGCATGGAAGGAAATCCTAATCAGAGCTTATGTTCTACCCTCCTCGATGAATTAAACTACTTGCCTTGGTCAAGGGCAGTCACACTAGCTCTCGGTGGAAAATCAAAGCTCAGCTTCATCAGGGATAAGAAGATCCCAGACGATTCATCAGCCGAATATGAGAGTTGGTTGTCCAAAGACCAACTTGTCATGACATGGCTTCTTAATTCTATGGAGCCAAAGATTTCAGAAATCTTCAGCTACTCAGAGTCTTCTTATCACCTTTGGGAAGCTGTCAAAGACATGTATGGCAACCTAAACAATGCAGCTAGAGTTTTTCAACTAAAGAAAGACATCTCGGGGCTTCAGGTAACCTTTCATTTGTTCAACACCTTGGCAATTTAAAAGCCAAGTGGAATGAACTTGACATGTATAGACCTCACACCATTGATGCACCCACACTGTTGAAAAGAGCGGATGAAGATAAAGTATTCCAACTGCTTGCAAGTATGGGATATGAATATGAAGACCTCAAGAGTCATCTGTTGATGAGCCCTGAGCTGCCCTCATTCACAATAGTGTGCAACACCATTCAACGAGAAGAAGTGCGCAAAAAGGTGATGAGCGTAGACATCAACACCGGAGAGTCAGAGGCTAGAGCTTTTGCTGCAAATAAGAGCGCAAGTAACCAACCATACAGGGGCAGACGACCAGAGCTGAAGTGCTCTCACTGTGAAAGCATTGGTCGAGCAGGTATTGGACACACAAAAGAAAGATGCTGGATCCTGCATCCAGAACTGAAGCCTAAGTTCAATGAAGAGCAGAAAATACAAAGAGGTACTATGCAGAGAGGTCCATTTGTCTCAAACCCCAAGGCAAATATAAGCAATACTTCTGAAGACATGATGAACCTCACCTCCAATCCTATAACTCTCATAAATGAGTTTGCCAGTTTTCTTCAGAAGAAACAAGACAGTATGGAGAACAATGAAGCTGGAGATACAACAGCTATGCTTGGAAAATTTGCTGGGTTCTTGGCAAATTCAAACATGGCTTATGCAGAAGATACACCAGGTATTATATGTGCACACTCTACAGCTCTAGATATCAGTAAAAACCATGATTTTTGGATAGTTGACTTAGGTGCCTCAGAACACATCACAAATAATCCTTCCACTCTATATGATTTTGAAACTCTTTCAAAACCTTCTCATGTTTCAGTTGCAAATGGCAACAATGTTCCGATTCTAGGAAAAGGAAAACTAAAACTGTTTTCAAAATGTATCGAGTCTATTGCGCTGCTTGTTCCTTCATTCCCATTCCAACTCCTATCTGTAGGAAAATTAACTAAATTGTTGGGTTGTCTAGCCATCTTCTCTTCTCATGATGTTGTGTTTCAGGACCGAGTTTCCATGAAGAAGATTGGTGAAGGGTTCTTCCTAAATGGCTTGTACTACATCTCCACTTCATCAAGTTTTTCAAAGTGTTTTTTAACAGATTCCATGTCTGCAACACAACAACAATTGTGGCACAAAGGCCTTGCTCATCCTTCATTCTGTGTTTTGTCAATGTTGTTTCCCAATTTTTGTAAAAGTTTTCTCGAGTGTGAGACATGTCATATGTCAAAGTTCACTAGATTACCTTTCCAAATCTCTCATTCAAGAGCAACTCAGCCTTTCGAAATTGTACACTCAGATGTTTGGGGACCAGCATCTCTGGACTCCTTTGATGGTTATCGATTTTATGTCACCTTTATTGATGATTTCTCTCGTACTACCTATGTTTATCTCTTGAAATTCAAAAGTGAGGTTTTTAGATGTTTCCAAGATTTTCATAACCTTATCAGTAACAATTTTTCATCTAAAATTTGCATTCTAAGGTCGGATAATGGCACTGAATATACTTCCAAAATCATGACTGATTATCTTAGTGCACAAGGAATCATTCATCAAACTAGTTGTGTGGGAACTCCACAACAGAATGGTATTGCAGAACGCAAGAACAGGGATCTACTTGAAAAAACTAGGGCTCTAATGCTTCAAAGTAATGTCCCTAAAAGATTTTGGTCTCAGGGTATACAAACTGCAGCCTACATCATCAATAGATTGCCTAGCAGTGTATTGAACTTCAAGTCACCATTTGAAGTTCTTAAAAACAAGAAGATTGATCTTACTCATCTCATAATCTTTGGATGCACTTGTTTTGTGCATGTCCAGTCCAAGCATAGGGATAAATTTGATCCTAGAGCTCTCAAGCGTGTGTTCCTTGGGTACTCTTCCACCCAAAAAGGTTACAAATGCTACCATCCCCAGACCAGGAAGTTACTTGTTTCAAGAGATGTTCGATTTGATGAATCTGCTCACTTTTTTCAGCCATCTACTGATGCACCTCAGGGGGAGTAGTTTGGAGAGCTCTTTCCTAGACCACTTGTGAATGAACTTGCAGCAGATATTCATAGCTCACAAGACATTGTTCAACCACTTGTGAATATAGATGAAGTTCATGAAATGGAGGGTCACCAACATGAGGAAGCATCTCAACCTCCATCTCCTCGCAGATACCCAGCAAGGGTGCGCCAACCACCATCAAGATTTGGAAAGTATGTTAGTTACTCATCACGTTATCCCCTCGAGCTAGGTCTCCAGGGTGTGAGCTCTTCTCATAATGCCTTTCTCAGCAAGATTCTTACTGAGACTGAACCAAGAAACTTTGTTGAAGCAAATCAGTCTCCAAAATGGAGACAAGCTATGCATGATGAACTCCAAGCCCTAGATGAGAACAAAACTTGGAGTGTTGTCCCTCTTCCAAAGGGACAGAAGCTAGTTGGAGCAAGATGGATTTATAAACTCAAGTACAACTCAGATGGTTCTCTTGAGCGTTATAAAGCAAGGTTAGTGGCTCGTGGTTTCACTTAAACATTTGGTGTTGATTATAAGGAGACATTTGCTCCTGTTGCCAAAATGAACACAGTAAGAGTTTTGTTGTCAATTGCTATGAATGCTGGGTGGTCTCTCTATCAAATGGATGTCAAGAACGCCTTCTTGCATGGGAATCTTGAAGAAGATGTTTATATGAGAATACCTCCTGGTCATCCTCGTGAACAGGAATCTGGAATGGTTTGCAAACTGCACAAGGCTCTATATGGATTGAAACAATCTCCTCGTGCATGGCACTCAAAATTGAGTTCAGTACTTCTCGCTTCAGGGTTCACAAGAAGTCATGCTGACTCCTCCTTGTTCGTGCGCAACAGCAACACTGGAAAATTGGTTGTTCTTGTTTATGTAGACGATCTCATCGTCACCAGAGATAACATGGATGAGATCAAAGCTCTCAAATTAGCCTTGCATAATGCCTTTGCTATTAAGGACCTTGGAGTTTTGAAGTACTTTCTGGGGATTGAATTAGACCAATCATCTCATGGTCTTTTTCTTAATCAACAAAAATATGTCGTTGATCTACTAACAGAAGCAGGAATGCAGGGTAGCAAGCCTGCTCGTACTCCTCTTGACAGCAAGCTGAAGCTAGATATTGAAGGAGAACTTCTTACTAATGTTTGCAGCTACCAACGTCTGGTAGGCAAGCTCATCTACCTCACTATTACAAGACCAGACCTTACTTATGCAGTAAGCTTGGTGAGTCAATTCATGCACTCTCCTACCACTCATCATCTCAGCATTGTTAAAAGAATTTTGCGCTACTTAAAAGACATAGTAAGCCGAGGGATTGTGATGAGAAACAATGGTCACTTCAAGATGGAAGGATACTCAGATTTAGATTGGGCCGGTAATGCCATTGATAGAAAATCCACCACTGGCTATTGTACCTTCATTGGAGGCAACCTCGTCACTTGGAAGAGTAAGAAGCAAACAGTAGTTGCTAGATCAAGTGCCGAGGCAGAATATCGTGCTATGGCTTCCACAGCTTATGAAATTATTTGGCTGAAAGTTTTGTTGGGAGACTTGGGCATTGTGTGCACTCAACCTATTCCTTTACACTGTGACAATCAAGCTACTATGCATATTGCAGCCAATCCAGTTTTCCATGAACGTACAAAGCATATCAAGGTTGACTGCCACTTTGTTCGGAATCAAGTTCAAGCAAAACTCATTGAGACAGTGTACACAAGATCTTGTGATCAACTGACAGATATTTTCACCAAGATTCTTGCTTCTGCTCAGTTCGAACGATTGCTTTCCAAGCTTGGATCAAGGAACTCCCTTGATCCAGCTTGAGGGGGAGTGTTAGAAGCTATTACGTAGTGTGTTAGAAGCTATTACCTAGTGTGTTAGAAGCTAGTGTGTTAGCTGTTAACTTCTTTTACACTTCTCCTGTCCCATACTTCTTCTGGTTAGATTTGAGGTTGTCCCTTTAATTAAGGGACATCACCTTACTCCTTCTCTACAGTGGTTTATCTTTCCTAGGATTTTAGTTCACATGGTGATTAGGTTAAGAGCTTGATTTGTTGGACTATAGCTTGGGTTCTTACCTCTATATATAGGCTGTATCTTGTACAAGTTTTCTTAAGATTAACACATATCTTTCTTATATTCAAATTCAATAGGATGTTATCAGAGGATTGGTGTCATTGCTGAAAACGAGACAAGAAGATCATCTGGAATTGAAAACCGTTGAAGATTTCACGACTTTTGGTTCTGGTATAAGTTTAGGGGTCAGTGAAGAATTCCTCATGAAAAAGGCCAAATACATGGTTGAACAGTACGAGAACACACTTGGCAGTTGTTTGGAGATACAAAACGCTACAGGTTCCACAGCTCTTCGCCAAGCAGTACTGCAGGGGAATGTGGATGTTGTGAAAGAGTTGGTGCCGTTTATGAGAAAAGAAGGTCTAGAAATACAAGACGCGGATGGAGACACACCTATCAACTGTGCACTATTAAGTGGGAATGTGGGTATTGCCAAGGAGTTAGTACAATCCATGAGACAAGAAGGTTTAGAAATAAAAAAACAAAAGGGGTTGCAATGCTCTTCACCTAGCAGTCCAGTTTGGGCACATGCATATCGTCAAAATGTTGATGCCATTGATGAGACCAGAGGCTTTGGAAGACAAAGATGCTCAAGGTGTTACAGCTTTAAATTGGGCAATCCAATGTTTCAAGGATGGAGACGTTTACGAAATAGCTAAAAAGATGGCTGGAATAAATGATCAAGTACTTGGCATTCCCTCGGGTCGCGATGATGGTATTCCCGTTGTCAACGCACTTCGTTGGAAAAAATGGGAATCGGTTCGCTATCTCTATTCAGTCACTCCACCTGAACTTCTCAACGGACCCAATGGCAGTGCCTTTATTTGCTATTGTTTAGATAATAGCAAACAGAATGGTAAGACATGATCTCTTTTCCACATACAGCTGATCATTGTCATTCTATTAAATCAATTGCAACTAATCCGCTTTTACTGTATTTTAGATTTGGCTTGGGACTTGCTTCGCCATTACCCATACTTGGCTATGACTATGCACGAAAAGCTTAAAACTTCTCCTATGTTGAAATTGTCTCGCATGAGATATGCCTTCTTAAGCGGAAGCCAACTGACGCGCTGGCAAAGATGGATTTATAACCGTGAGTATAGCTAACTTTATCCATTTTCTTTTGCCTAGTTTTTTTTCTTTTGTTTCTTTTTGTTTTTGTTTTTTTTTAACAAAGCAGAGTGTCAATGTATTGATATAGTAAAAAGTTACATAAAAATAGCTCACTCCTAAACGGTTACGACAAAATTGAGTCATCGGCAAAGAGCTATAGATGGTCTAAGAACCAAGATAACAATACAGATTAAGGCAACCTAAAATGCAACTATTACAAAATAAGAGCAAAGAAACCCAAGGGTGATTTCTTGACGATGCTAGAGAAGAAACCACAACGGAACCAAGTACTACCCGAGCTTATTTGATGGCCTTAGAGGCATTCAATCTACCCCGTCTGACCCAAAGAAACCAGAACATGCTAGACCCAATCTAAGAAGCAAAACTGCAAAAGCCTCAAAGCCATGAACCCAGACCCAAAAAAATTTCAAGCCCAACTGCTAAGGGCACCCAAGAAATTGGTTAACCCAGCTTCAATTTTGCCGCCTCCCCCAGCGAACGACCTTGACCCCACCGCACCACTACCAACATTATCGAGCCCACCAAACCAAGACCGTAAATCCAAAGAAACCCCAACCCCTTGGTTTCAACAAATGCAGAAAACCTCAACCATTCCTGACTTGCGTCGTTTTGGCCGAACGCCTAAAACTCCGGCAAGCACTCCCACTCAAACGTCAAACCCGATCTGAGCACTCGGATCTGCTCTCAACTCTGCGGCAGCCGTGCCTCCTAGTTGCCTTCATTAGGTATCTAAGATATCACCGTCAATGTTTCAAATCAATGATTTACTGTAATTTAGTTGTGGTTCTATGATTTTGTATGTAACAGGTATACACAGTGGAGAAGTTGCTCAACTGAACATTCATGATGTTTCTATAAATGTTCTCATCAGAAGATAATCATCAAAATAAAAGGGATCTCATTTCCCAAGGTACGTTGAACATGTGTGTACATCTCTCAGATGGATCCTTTAGCTAGTGAGGGGATTACTTTGTTTTTTATCCTTTTAAAAGATCACTTATAAAATCAACCGTTTAATCTATATCGACATCTCTACAGTTCGGTACTAAGGTCTATATGACTATCACTTTTGCAAATTTTTAGTGAAAGTTGATAATCATTAAAATATTTAAAATTATGATTTACAATTATGAACCTCAACGTTTAATGTTGGACATATAAGAAGATAAATAACATAATTAAAGTTGAAAACGTAAGAAGAAATAATGTTTCCCACTATCCATAGTAACCGCATGCTTGTGTTAATTTTTTTTCTCACATCTATTTAATTCATACGCTTGTTTTAAATTTTTTCTCACATCTATTTAATTCATTATTCACATTATGTTTTTCTCTGGTATTCAGGATAGGGATGGCAATGGGTAGGGTAGGGTACGGGGATCAAAATACCGTACCCATACCTTTTTACATTTTTCATCCCCGTACCCGTCCCCGTACCCGTAATTAGATAATGGAGATTCCCCGTACCCGTACCCTTTGGGGATTACGTTTCCATACCCGTACCCGTACCCGTTAACAATTATGTATTAAATTAATTTTTTTTTTAAATACGAAATACAATTATATAAAAGTATGAAATTAAAATCAAATACCAAAATAAATAAGTTTCATACTTCAATCCAATAAAAATAAATACAAGTCTTGGTTAAAACATAACAATACCGGTAAATTTCATTAAGAGAATAAAAAATATATAATAAAAAGGAAGGTCCATTAAATGTTTATTAAGAGAATTACAAATTTTTTTACATAAATATTTATTTATAAATTATATATAAATATATATAATAATAAATTATATAATTATATATAATAATATTTTCATCCTTAATGGGTGGGGATGGGGACGAATATCAAAATACCATACCCGCCCCGTACCCGATTTAAGAATCCGAATACTAAGGATCCCCATCCCCGTTACCCGTTTATACCCGTATATCTTCCCCGTTAGGGTCGAATACCCGTGGGTACCCTACCCGCTGGGGATTATTGCCATCCCTAATTCAGGACCACAATTTACATGTTCTTCACATAACTTTCACCAACACATTTGAATTTGCAATGCAATTATCAATTTATTTAGAAGATTTGTTGAAGGTCTCCGTAAAATTTGTGGTACACTATATCCACATTTCTTATTTTTAAATTTCTCATCTGTGATTTATAAGGCAATGCTTTAAACATGGTTGATATTGTTTTTAATGACAACCTAGGAATCGACAGTTTGTATGAAATGAAATCGACACATAAATGGATCTTTGAAATTTTGGAATGTATGGCTGAAGTGACAAAAGATGATGATCTCTCACAAGATCAACTTGATATGGTACAGACTTCTATCTTTAGAGCTATACAGCAAGGGTATTTTGAGTTTGTCCTACAGATTTGCAAAGAAAATTCAAAACTCTTGGGCCGACTACTTGAAGAGAAAAGAGTCAAAGGCATGTTTCATTTTGCCATTGAATCTCGTCAGAAGGAAGTTTATAGTCTTATCTACGAGCTTGAGGAAAAAGAAAGACGTGATATTGGAATTTATCTCGTGAAGGGGGACTATAATCTGCTACATTGTGCCGCGAACTTATCCTCACTTCCACAATTTGTTCATATTCAAGATGCATCTTTACAAATGCAAAGAGAACTCCAATGGTTTAAGGTCAGAATTTCTATTACACAGTTACACATACACATCATGCATATATTAATTCTCAATCTAAACTTTTTACTGGAACACTGATTATAAATTCTATATTACATGCTCAACGGTTCGTTATTGTTTAATCAATTGATTAATTACGAAGCTCTTTTTGCCCGTTATTGTTTAGAGTGATAAACAGAAGAAAGAGAACAAGCAGAAGAATTGAGTTTCCAATTCCCATCATAGAACAATTTCTGACAAAGAAAAGTTGATTTTGATTAAAATTAGAGCTCCAAAGTGTGTAGATCATCGGAGATCATTTGGGTACCGAAGATTAAATGAATCAATTTAATAAAATCTATCCAAATGGAACCCTTCGTGTAAATCAGAATTACGGAAGTTCAAGTGATCTTTAAATTGGATAAAACTTTGCAGGAATGATCTACACACTATGTTCAAGACACTGAACGGTGGAGATATGAAAATAGTGACCTAAAAGTAGAGTGAAATAAGGAGCACCACATTTTAATTCCAAAGCGGTGTTCCTCTGAAAGGGAAACGTAGTGTGTGTGTGTGTGTATATATATATATATATACATGCCCGATCAAAGGCGCACGTCTGCACTGACCTTAAAGTGTGGACGTCCCTTCGTTCTCCACCGTCCGGCGCCGACGATGGCACGCCGACACCCCAGCGGACTCCAGCAGCGTCCCCGATCACTTACCCTCTCCGGCGAGTCCACTGAATTCCAGTTTTCCGGCGAGATCACCCAAAACTTCAAACAAAGTCGATCTCACCGGAAACTCGAGTTCGGCGGACTCGCCGAGGAGGGAAAATGGTCGGAGACGTTGCTGGAGTCCGCTAGGGTGGAGGCGCGCCGTTGTTAGCGCCAGACAATGGAGAACGGACATTAAGAGCCATGTGGACATCCGCTCTCGAACAACTCTCTCTCTATATATATAAACGTTCTGAAGAGGACGTCCACATTGGGCTTAAAATGCGGACGTCCCTCCGTTCTCCATCGGACGGCTCCGACAACGGCGCACCTCCACCCGAGGACATCAGAGGCATCCCCGATCACTTTCCCTTGCCAACGAGTCCGCCGGATACCAGTTTGCAACCGAGATCGATCTTGTCTGAAGTTTTGGGTGGAGGTTGTTGCCAAGAACCTTCAAATCGATCTCGCCGGTAAGGGAAAGTGATCGAGGATGCCTTTGGTGTCCGCTTGGGTGGAGATGCGCCGTTGTCGGAGCCGTCCGATGGAGAACGGAGGGAAGTCCACACCAGAACGGGCTTGTATATAAATATACATATATATATATATTTCCACTAAGAGATCCTTTATTGTGATTTATATGAGAGATTGAGCCCTATCTATATGTGACTTATCAAAATAAGAGATCTCTTAGTGGAAGGGCCCTATTTCTATGTGTGAGAGTTTTTTTGAATTTTATTGTTTTACAATAACATATTCATTTAGATACTTACTGAGTCATAAAGTCTCTTTTTGAGGTCAAGTGTATAAGTCTATGTTTATATAATGTAGGAGGTGGAGAGTGTTGTGTGTGTGAAATTGACAAAAGAGTTCTTTTGAATTTTGTTGTTTTACAATAACATATTCATTTAGATGCTTACTAAATCATAAAGTCTTTTTTTGAGGTCATGTGTATAAGTTTTTGTTTATCTAATGTAGGAGGTGGAGAGTGTTGTACCTCCTGAAATGTATGAACATCGAGACCGTTCAAATGATATGACAGCACGAGAACTATTTACCAAGAATCACAAGAAATTGTTGGAAGATGCAGAGATTTCTATAAAAGGGACGGCTACTTCTTGTACAGTTGTAGGCGTTTTGACTGTTACGATGATGTTTGCTGCAGCATTTACAGTTCCTGGTGGAAATGATGGTAACACAGGCCTCCCCTTGTTTCTAGATCATAAGTTGTTCAAGGTGTATATAGTTTCAGATACTATATCACTTGTTTCTTCCACGAGTTCAGTAATTACATTTTTAGGAATACTCACCTCACGTTATGCAGAAAATGATTTCCTCAGGTCTTTACCGACAAAGATAATGATTGGCCTAATCTCCTTTTTTCCTCTATTGTTAGTATGGTAATAGCGTTTTCTTGTGCGCTTATCCTTATGCCAATGGATTGTTATGTTAAGTATTTTGTGTACTAGTGTTCCAGTCATATTATTTGTATGGTTGTTGTTCCCCCTTTTTATCAAGAGTTTCAAGTCTACTTATGGACCTGGAATATTTGATAAGAAAAAAATAAAAATAATGAACTAGATAGGATATTAGTTTTGTGTTTTCTTTTTCATGTTCTTTTTATCATTGGAATTGTTTTCTAGTGTTAAGCTATTGACAAAAGAAATAACATCATTTATCCCCTTATACGCTCTGTGTTGGCACATCAAATATTGTCTTTTTCATTTCTTTTTGGCCTTTCACACAACATTGTAACTTACTTTTTGATACTTAAACCCATGTAGCAAGTTGAACGCTAGTAGTTTCCAAGCCAGTTTATTTTAGGGTATTAGGTGTAACAAGGACGCCCTAAGGGACATAGCACCTTAAGTTATTAGAGTTCAAATCCACTAGGATGACCAAACCCTTCCCTTTTCTTCTCATAACTTTATATCGTTCACCACGACCAAAGTGTCTACTTTGGGAATAACCTGACCAAGCTCCAAATAAACAGTAATTTTGTTATCTCTATTTCTTAGAGCAAAAATATAACAAGGAAAGATGTATATTCAAAACAGGGAGTTGATATGTGTCATCACATGAGAAAGATGTGTGCATGTGAGAGACAAATGAGTCTGATATTATCCTAGCATGCTCAAGTTCACATAATCATGTCAATCTCAACCCAAAACTTGCAATTCAACTTATCAATCTTATATACATGATGGCGAGCCAGGGAATCATGAGCTTCACGCGTGCGCTGCACCAAGTCAAAAACGTTCAGGAGTGGGCCTTGGCGCATCAGCCCATGGAGGAAGCCCCGGGCGGAGCGAACAGGTTCTGGATCAGCAGGCGAGGTAACCCGAGCCCGGAGACAGGCGGTCCGGAGAGCCAAAGAAGAAGCCGCCTCTCCAGATGGCCTGATCGGGGCCGGAGTGGTTGGCTCGATTTCTGCAAAAGGCACGATCGTTGGAACCGGCGGCGGGACTACGGATCCTGTCGGGGCTATTTGATCGATCACATGGTCCAAGTCCGGCTGCAATGGGGGAGGCACAATTGTCTCCTCTGGCGGGGCAATTGAAGATGCAGTGAGGTCGGGAGGCGGAGCCGCTTGGCTTGATTCTGCATCCCGAGCTAGAACAGACACCAGGAAGAGGATATCGTCATCCGGCGCGTCGTCTGGCGAAGGAGGCCGTGCTTCAATCTCCTCGAGGACGGTTGTTTGTTCCTCGGTCACAGCCACGATGGGTTCCAGAATAGGGACTTCCACTGTGCTGGTGCTTCCTGCAACGTTGTCGAGGCGGGGACGGATATGGCGGTTCCGGACATGTTTGGGCAAAGTTAGTTAAGCCTTTGCGAACTTAAGGAAAACAAATTTTAAGTAGAAGGCTGCTTACCAGGCCATACTCTGCTTGGAAGCGTTGATCCTCCGTTTCGTCTTCCTCGTCCTCGGCGGGGCGCTTTCGTGAACTCTCGCCGCCTGTTTGCTGAATAATCGGCGGGACAACCTCGTTGTCTGAGTCCGCCTCGGGCTCCTCTTGAGCAGGCGCTTTGCCTTTGTCTCCTGCAGCCTCACGCCTCCTAGAAGACCTTCGACGAGGTGCAGCCTGGAAAAGAGATGAGTGAATTAGGAGGAGATGAGTAAATTAAAGCAGGGGAAATGGTATGGAAATTACATAGTTAGCGGCTTACCTCAGGGGCGGGATCGCGTTCTCGAATGACGATCCCGGTTGAGCGACGAGCAGCAGGGGCTGTCGGGAGCGCAGGCCTGGGTCCTGTCGCAGCCCGTTGAGGGACCTCTGCATGATCGCGCTGGGAGTCTAGAATGGTCCGACTCGCCCAGAGTGTCGTACAGAGGAGAGAAGATGGCGGCAAAAACAGCGTCGTTCGGATACCTTTAATGGTTGTCGGAAAGAGATCGCCACCAGGCGAGATAAGCGGGGTCAACGCCCAGTGAGGGCTAGATCTCGAGCAAGGCGGGAGTCAACGGGAAGACATTTTGCAGCGGGTTGACGCGGTCTGTCTCGCCAATCTTGCACCAGGACGTGTACTTGTTCACTGAGTAGAAGAGCGGATAAGGAACCCCTTGAAAGAAGCCAAGCTGCCTGGCGAAGTGATTTGGGGCGTACAGCTCGAAGCCTTGTTCGTCCTCGACGAGTTGAAGGTCGCTGCAGGCGGTCGCCCTCATGAAAGTCGTTTTGGCGTCGGAGTCCGAATCAAAGCGGGGGAAGAAGCTGTCCGACAAGGCTTCAGGGTGGCGCCAGCAAACCATCATGTCTATGGTAGGAGGCGGCTCAAGTTGATTGTACAGAATGGAAAGGCTGGCGAAGAAGGATAAGGGAGTCCGGCTCGCGGAGTTCCTGCATACGGCAAGCCCGAGGAGTTGATGCTCAGGTAGAAAGTCCAGCGGGGAGCGCCGGAAGAGCTGGAAGTACAGCTGCATCCATAAGTCCATGACCCACAGCGGGCCGGAAGAAAGATGGAAGAGCCTGAGGGACAGTGTGTGGAGAGTGCGGTAGAGCGCGCCCAGTACGGGCTGCCCGAGCCCAACTTCAATCCCATTGTAGAGCGCCTCGGCTAGTTTCGTCCATTTGCCCGTGGGCTTGTGGGCACTGCCGCAGAAGATGAACTTGTCCAGCCAGTATTCAAGGAATGCAATGCCTCCTTCGTGCTGCTTGGCGTGGCCGATATAGTAGTTCCTCCAGACTGAGTACGAGCCCTTCAGGGCACGGCGGGCTCCCAAGTTACAGGAGTGTGTGAACTCAGTCGATGCAAAGTCCCCTGGCACGTATGGCTTGGCATGGATTGGCAAGCCTGTGATGGCGACGATGTCCAACAGGGAGACACTCATTTGCCCTAAGGGGAAGTCGAAAGTGTTGGTGGCATTGTTCCATAGGCAGGCTGCCGCAGCTATTGGCACTCGGTCGGCATGTGAAACTCAAGGCAATGGCCTCGCTAATGCCGACTGCTTCCCAGATTGTCTGATCGGTCTAGAGGCGGGCCGCATACCATGCCCGGTCCTCTGCGGTGGCAGCGGACCATTCTCCAACCTGGATGTTTGTGTGAGAGCATGCTTATTGGAACCAGGAAGCAAAGTTGCCCGGTTCGCGGCGTTGGGCCAAGATTGGGCGGCGCACTGAGTCCGCATAGTGGTTCAGGTCAGCGGCAAAAAGAGGCTGTGAGGGAGTCGGGCCGAGCAAGGCTTCCCCTGTCTCCAGAAAGAAGATGGGTGTCCCTTGCGGAGGGTTATTAGAGAAACGGCGGGCGAGGTCAGTTGACCAGGAGATCGCCGCCGTGATGGTGAGGTTTGGGTCTCTAACAGCCGGTTTGGGAACCATTTTTCTGGGTTGGAGTGAGACGGTGTTGAGGTTGGCTGATTTGCAGAAGGAAGGAGAGGGATTGGTTGGAAAGCGATGGTGAGAAGTGGGGGTCCGCGTTGGGGTTTATAAAGGAGACGGACCATAACGTCTTTTCAGTCAATGGCCGTAATGAGGAGACGCAATGACGACTGAAACGTCAGCGCGTTTCGAAATGTTAAATCGTAATGATGAAGGGAGGCGATGACGCCGAAACGTCAGCACTTTTTGAATTTTGAATTCCCGTAACGTATTCATCAAGGCCTTTTCGCTTATCCGTTGCGAAATGGGCTAAGCTCAAGGCCTAGGGGGCAATGTTTGAGCCCTGTTGATATTTTGGTCCAAGACTCATGATAAGTTTTGAATAGCATTTGGGCCAACACCAGTTTTTAGAATAAAGCCCATGAAGGGTGGCGAGCTCTGGAGCACGCGAGGTAGAATTCGACAGGGACTCTGATACTTCGCGAGATCCTCGTTTCAGTTCGTATAGGAGTCTACAGTGCTTGGCGGGGCGGTGTTAGAGGCCTAAGCGGAGTCTGTCATGACACGTGGGCGTCACGGTTCGCGGCGAGCCGTGTCCTTGTGGGATACTGTTTGTGGAGTCCGAATAGGTTTGTGATTTATCTCATCAGTTAGCGGTGGGATGCTATATAAAGGGGCTTGAGGGGCAGCTCTAAGACACACAATCAAATCATACAACTTACAAACGAATCCTCGAGCACTCTCGAAACCCTAAGTTCTAAGCGCACCTCGCCTTAGTTCTCAGAGCCCGTTTGGACTCTCCCTGATTACTTTCCCAGTAGATTGCTCTGCTCGCTTCTTGCAGTGAGTATCGATCACAGGTGATTAGAAGCATACTCGTAATTCCTCGCCCGCGAGGTGACACCGGAGCTCTCTTTCGCTTGTTTAGAAGTCGAGAACGCGCACAGTTCACATCCCGCGTCCGCGCGGTGGCACGCCCTGCAACCCTAGTTTACTTTTTGGTACTACTAGTTACCTCTCTGTCCTTGCTGAGGATCGTGGCCAAAACAATAACATGTAAATCTGAAGATTTTTTACTGATGGATCATGTGTAAAGCTAAATACATGAACCATGAATCTATGATTATACATGCAGCATGTCTTGTGTATATAGTCTGAAGGCTGATGAATGCTTCTATGTTAAGGCTTGAATCATCTGTTGAAGGCTCACCTGTTGAAGACAAACTAGTGGAGTCTGTTTTAGCAACATTTACCAAAGATGAACCTGGGGTGGCATGTGCATTTTGGAGGCCGATAGCGGAAGTGAGGCACGTCAAAGCTTGCTGAATATAGGGATTAGGTGAGTTTATTTACAACTGTGTATTGTTTCTTTTTGAGTTGTTGTTTTACTTCAATTTCTAATAATTGAAGTCAAAGGTTGCTGAAATTTTTTTTATTGATGTGGCAGCTTGAGGCCTTCATCTCGGAAAGTTCTATCACTAGTAGTTAAAACCTAAATTTGGTCATCAGCAAAGGTGAAAGTGGAACAGAACCACTTTCTGACGTTGGTTTTCTCACTACAGAGGAATAGTATAGTTATATCAGCATTCAGCTTGGATCATCTGTAATATTCTCTAATCTCTATGTATGTATATATTTCAATTCAGTTGTAAGAATTGTAGTGAGCACTAGAAGTCGCAAGAGCAGCCCTAGTAATTGTAGGTTTGGTTGCATGCAAGTTGGTCATACAGATTAGTAGAATCCAACTGAATTTGCACATAAAGATTAGCAGTGTTGAGATATGAACTACTTTATCAAGAACTGCTGCAGATTAGCACATAAAAGCCTACAACTTCATACAGATTGTAGAATCCGGATTGCTTATACAGATGCATTACTGCTGCTCGGTTCTACTCGTTGCAGCAGCAGTAGTCTAGTAGTATTGTTCCTCATACCATTGATCAAGAGAAGCCATAAACTGATCATTATTCAAAATTTCATGATTATCGTCATCGATCAACCAAGTCAGTGGGAGAAAACATAAGTTCCCATCCACATAGTAATCATGAATTCATGATCATCGCATTGTGGGTCCTGTTGCCGTGTAGTGGCAGTACTAGTAATGGAGGCACTGCCATTTTCTCGTTCACCATTCTTTTGAACCTGATCTCCTTTCGGTCCAAGTTTTTGGTTTTGCAAAGACATTGTCTTTTATGTGATTCTCTTTTTTTCTTGGTCGATCTTTCTGTGATGCTCATCCTCGTTATTCTCATCAGAAATCGTCTTACGCTTGTTCTCTCTCCTCCTAGCTTTAGGGGAGCAGCAAAATCTGGATTAGTGCCTCTCTTATTAGTGATTGTGACTAGCCTAATATGTGATTCTGGTCAAGAGATTGGGGAATGGACAAACGATGTTCCCAAGGGATAACAGAATAGTGATTCCTGATTTTAAACTTAAATAGAGTGTTGTTGTTTATGCCATGGACAATAAAACTTTGGATCAGAATTTTGACAGTGATCGTTGGCAACCTTGAAAAAGAAGCACTTGATTGTTTTGATAAATTGTTCATGTTTGTGCAAAGGCCAGTAAACATCAAAAGGATCCTGCACCACATAGTTGTAACCTTAAAGCTGCAGCTTGCATCTTTTGTTTCAGGTGAGAAAGAAGTCTCTGTAGTACCTCTAAACAGCTTCACATATGATTTGGTAAACTTAACATAAAGCATTTACTGATCATACTTGCTCTTGTTTATCTTTGATCATGAGCTATGTTCCCAAAACAAGCTACTGAAAACCACTCTTTTCCTGTTCTCATCACAATAAATACTGAACGATCTTAGGGTCTGTTCACTTAAGTCTTTGTTTCACACGCATCAGATCCTGCCGCCTGCTACTCTTATCCCAATATCTAAACAGAGAGGATTGCACATTGCTATAGAATTGGGCTAAAATTACCTATATTTGAGCACAGGGACCATACCTGCAGTGTGGCCTAATCAGAGGGACCAAAGAAATTTAAAACCCGCCACTACCGTGTTTTATTTTTTATTTTTAGTAATTTTTTTTATTTAAATTCACTGAACCCATTCTATTATATGTCAATGAGATTTAATCATATGTCAATGAGATTTAAACTTATGACATTTACGGTACCTGTCAAATGTCATTTGAAACCTTAAACGATTCCGTCTACTGTAACTTGATCATTTCCGCTTGACCCCCAAATCTAGTTTATCTAAACTCCTCGGTATCCCAAATAAAACACGCACACTTCTCTTCTAGCTCTGAAAACTCACACAGAGCCAGAGCCATGACTTTGCTGATCACCAACCTCTAGCACCTCTACCTTTTCTTCAAAACTTGCATCACATTTCCAAACACAAAACCACAACTCTCTCTCTCTCTC
>NC_020495.1:12052766-12064405 GCF_000184155.1 Fragaria vesca subsp. vesca | reverse complement strand
ACACTACCACTCTCTCTCTCTCTCTCTCTCTCTCTCTCTCTCTCTCTCTCTCTCTCTCTCTCTCTCTCTTATAATTGTGGTTCTATTATATTTGTCAATGAATTCATATTTTAGTTGATTATCTAAAACGGATCCATTGACTTTCTAATTTTAAATTCAGTAGTTCCTTTAGTTTGTGGGATCATCTTCTTTAAGAAAATTATAATTAAGAAGATTACAGATTAACAAACCTAGCTAGCTGTATTGTTGTCTGTTGAAGGAGTTATCTGATTAGTTAATAATTCGAAAGCCAGCATTCTAGAATCTTAACAAATCAGTCGATCATGTAGTCACACCACAATTTAAATTGATTGTGAATGATTTGTTCAGCCAGCTACTATGTGAATCAGCACAATGCCAGATATAAAATCAGGCACCACCTGATTGAATTTTAGGACGTGCTCAATGAACATCGAAAAGTCTTTGTTCCTAGTATTGTTTAATTGTGAACTTATTAATTCTCTCAAGAGTTGTGTGTATGAATGTATCTATAAATCTGAATCTTCGTCTATTGCAGTCTCTGCGCATATTGGTATCTACAAGCAGCAACATTTCTGAAGTGAGTGCAGTTCAGTTCGTTCAACATACTTTCTTATTTCTACTTCTCTTATTTTCACATTATGCTCGACATATAGCTTCGATTAACCTCTCGGTCGTATTAATTTTTAGATTGATAGCTAGCATGGAAAGTATTCAAGTTGGCTCCAATACACTTAATCTGGAACTTCTTATTAACCGCAACAACTATAAGAAGTGGAGATTACAGGTAAAAACTTATTTGTTGTCAGAAGATCTATGGGATGTTGTAGAAGCAAACACGGAACCTCCAAAACTAGAAGATGATCAAGCCGGTTATAAGGCTTGGACCAAAAAGAATGCCAAGGCTTTACACACAATCCAATGCTCATGCGGGCCGGAGATGTTTCCTTTTATAAGCGAAACTGAATCGGCCAAAACTGCCTGGGAGGCTTTGGAACAAGAGTGCAAGGTTTTGCAAGGTATGCCCTTGGTCAACGACAGTACGTAGTTTTCATGAGTATTAATTTGTTTATAATTTGATCCAGTTATCTGCCTGTTTGCCTCAAAAATCGTCTCGGCCGAAAAGAGAGGCCGAGGGACTCGAAGGTACAATCGTCCTTCTAAGTGCGCGGGCGTGCCAACTCCCGGCCTGTTGGCCAAGCGAGGTTTTTGATTAATTTTGCGCCTGATCTGACTTCTCCCAAGTGATTGTAGACCGAGGAAGGAACCGTCTCGGCCGTTGGGTAGAGCCTTTGTTGCAAGGACTTTCGGCATTTTCACCGATGTTTCTCCTCTTTTTTTTGTGATTTTTTGTATAAGTTTGCGAGAATTAAAGTGCGAAAAGTAAAAGAACAAGAATCTAAAAGCGAAAATTTAAATTGCATGAAACGTAAATTGCATGAAGTAATTGCAAGAAATTAAAGTGCATGAATTTAAAGACGCGGAAGAGAAATTACATGAAAGTAAAGTGCGGAATGTAAAGAAAGCGATAAAAAAGAAGAAGAGAACTATGCTAGAACATGGATAAAAAGATTGATATTGTAGAGAATTTGTAGAGAATTTGATAGAGTTTGTATTGAAGTGTTGTTTGTGTTGGTCGGGGGACCATTTACAATGAAGTTGAGGGTCAAATATATACAATTACAAATGCACAATAAAGGAAAGAGAATACAATTAAATATTTGAATTTCGGTCTTAATGACCGGAATTAAGATTATGCTCCATATTACTCATTCCTTAATCGCACCATATATCCTTTCTTCTTGAGGCATCGTTAGAATCGATTGTCTCTTGATTATGAAATATTGTCATCAATGCCTTCAAACGCAATTACATCTCGGTTATTTCCTTCCTTGATTATATATCGGCAATTATGATAAATCGCCGTCATTTCCTTCCTCGATTATATATCGGCAATTATGATAAATCACCGTTATTTCCTTCCCTTTTATATATCGGCAATTATGAGAAATCACATTTATTTCCTTCCCTTTTATATATCGGCAATTATGAGAAATCGCCGTTATTGCCTTCCTTTTTAATTTCTTCTCCATAGGTTAATATCTAATAGAATTTTATTATGAAATTCTATTGAGATATTGCTAATAAAGCACCAAATTTTCCTTATCTATCGGCTAAGATTTCAAGGGCCGATTTACCAAAAATGAGTGCAAACATAGCCCCCCCAGTTCCTTGAGCATCGGCTCGAGCCGAATGGTTAAGGGACTATATATTGAACATGCCGGCCAAAAAGAAGAAAGTAATATCAAAATAATTTAGGCCGTGATCATAGATAAACTCTCGGCCATGCAATAATTACCTTTTGATCTCATTATGGAGGCGGCCAATGATGCTTTATTGCGAATTTAGAAACTTCTTTGTTTTCGGCCTTTTGTTTAATATTTTTAAGGCCGTGAAACATCAAATTTGAACCCCATGCAGCAAGTTCTTGATCTTCGGCCATTATGTAGGCCGAATTTTTATGCTCATACGCACTTAAATTATCAACTTCGGCTTCTAATTTAAATTGAGCCGATTGTGATTTTTCCAAGTCGGCTTTATTTCCGACAACCAAATCAAAACGTTCAATTTCTTCAACTGATTGAAATTCTTGTAGATCATCTGAATAATTATTGTTGACGTTGATATTTAATTCAGGCGTGTGTGGATCTTCAAGCTTGGGTTCATCTTCCATAATTACGTTGAAATTATTCTCTTCATATTGGGTAAATGAATAAAGTAGATGAAAGACCATTGACATCATATATGCATGTTGTCGTGCTCGATATTCTTCCTCATATTTTCTCCTCCTCTCCAAGCGCTCTACCTCATGCTTTCGCCAATCCTCTTCGAGTTTTTCTTTACGCCTTTGAAAATATTCATTCAACTCTTGGCTTTTTTTGTAGCTTTCTTGGAAGCTTTCATTCAACTCCTCTTGGCTCTTTTGGAAGCTTTCGTGCAAAAACTCTTTGTTCTTTTGTATAGCCTCCAAAATTTTCCAACAATCATGTTGGTGATTCGAAACAATTTCGGGTTGTATCGTTGGCATTTGCGAATTCCATGATGCATGGCTATTGAAATCCACAAAACTTGTGTATGCAGCATAACTGTATCTCCCATCGACACCATATATTGAACTTGAGCCGTTTAAATTCGGCTCGTAGAAACTCATTTGTGAAAACACCTAATACATTGGCGTCCCACCGGGTGTGCCACAAGATGTTTGCTCAAAAAATCGTCTCGGCCTAAAAGAGAGACTGAGGGTCTTGAGAACAATGGTCCTTCAAAATTTGCGCGGGCGTGCCAACTCGCGGCATGTTGGCCAAGCAAGGTTTTGATTAATTTTGCGCCTGATCTGACTTATTCCAAGCGATTGTAGGCCGAGGAAGGAACCGTCTCGGCCGTTGGGTTCTCTTTCCTTTGTTGCAAGGACTTTCTGCGTTTTCACCGATGTTGTTCCTCTTTTTTTGTGATTTTTGTATGAGTTTGCGAGAATTAAAGTGCGAAAAATAAAAGAACAAGAATCTAAAAGCGAAAATTTAAATTGCATGAAACGTAAATTGCATGAAATAATTGCGAGAAATTAAAGTGCATGAATTTAAAGACGCGGAAGAGAAATTGCATGAAAGTAAAATGCGGAATATAAAAAAAACGATAAAGTGCGGAATGTAAAGAAAGCGATAAAAAGAAGAAGAAAAACTAGGCTAGAACATAAATGAAAAGATTGATATTGTAGAGAATTTGGTGTTTGTTTGAATTTGTATAGAGTTGAGTTGTGTTGGTCGAGGACCATTTACACTGAGGTTGAGGGTCAAATATATACAATTACAAATGCACAATAAAGGAAAGAGAATACAATTAAATATTTGAATTTCGGTCTTAATGACCGGAATTAAGATTATGCTCCATATTACTCATTCCTTAATCGCACCATATATCCTTTCTTCTTGAGGCATCGTTAGAATCAATTGTCTCTTGATTATGAAATATTGTCATCAATGCCTTCAAACGCAATTACATCTCGGTTATTTCCTTCCTCGATTATATATCGGCAATTATGATAAATCGCCGTCATTTCCTTCCTCGATTATATATTGGCAATTATGATAAATCGCCGTCATTTCCTTCCCTTTTATATATCGGCAATTATGAGAAATCGCCGTTATTTCCTTCCCTTTACCAAAAATGGGTGCAAACACTGCCGCCTCTTCATGACTTCATCTTTTACTAACAAAGTTACTAGCTGTTGTCACTGGCCGAAAACAATTGGAAAGAAATGTGGTTATGCAGGAATAACTAATGAACAAGTTTGACAGAAACATTTGTCATGCAGGATTTGATGAGAATAATTCCGACCACTTGGAGCGCTATAAATCGTTTGTCAGATATGTGGTGAGTGGTGATTGGGATAAGGCAAAGGAGTGTCTTGGAGAAGTAGATGTCCGTAGTGTGGTAGTAAGAGCAGTAGATGGATTGGAAGGAGCGATAACTCTTCATGTAGCAGCCTGGGAAGGGCACGCGCATATGGTGAAAGATTTGGTGCATTTGATGACACAAGAAGATTTGAAAACAAAAACCGATTCTGGTCATCACACAGCTCTTCATATGGCAGCACAGAAGGGGCATGTACATGTTGTGAAAGAGTTGCCGGTGCTGTTGATGGGGGAAGTACAAGACATGGATGGTGACACAGCTCTTCATTTAGCAGTCCAGGATGGGAAGGTCGATGTTGTGAAAGAGCTGGTGCTGTTGATGAGACAAGAAGACTTGAAAATAAAGAACGATGCTGGCTACACAGCTCTTCACCTAGCAGTGAATAAGGGGGATATGCCTATGGTCAAAGAGTTCGTGACAAAAGAAAAAGGTAATCGATCTCATGCATCTTTTTAAAAGACTATGATCGATCATTTGCGCAGTCTTCAGTTTATTTCGGTTTCCCTTGTCATTACATTTATCCTCCTTTATGTCAACTGATTTAACATAATTCAGGGTAAAAGAAAAGAATTTTGAATTGTAGTGCGACTAGCAATTACATCAGATCGAGAATATGACTAGCTAGCTAATAATACAAGTTCACTTCATTTGCAGGTAAGATAATTACAGCGAGGACGAGTTTGAGCGATATATACCTTTTACTATCTGTGTGATAAATGGTGATTGGGACAAGGCAAATGAGTGTCTTAGAGAGCTTGATAATCCATGTGGTGCAGTAACAGCAGTAGATCCAACAGACGACTACGGATACACTGCTCTTCACGTAGCCGCCCGGGAAGGGCATCTGGATGTTATCAGAGGATTGGTGTCGTTGCTGAAAACGAGACAAGAAGATCATCTGGAATTGAAAACCGCTGAAGATTTCACGACTTTTGGTTCTGCTATAAGTTTAGGGGTCAGTGAAGAAATCCTCATGGAAAAGGCCAAATACATGGTTGAACAGTACGAGAACACACTGGGTAGTATTTTGGAGATACAAAACGCTAATGGTTCTACAGCTCTTCACTCAGCAGTACTGACGGGGAAAGTGGATATTGTTAAAGAGTTGGTGCCGTTTATGAGAAAAGAAGGTCTAGAAATACAAGACGCGGATGGATGCACACCTCTGAACTGTGCACTGTTATATGGGAATGTGGATATTGCCAAGGAGTAGGTACAATCCATGAGACAAGAAGGTTTAGAAATAAAAAACAGAAGGGGTACCAATGCTCTTCACCTAGCAACCTTTGAGGGGTATATGCATATCGTCAAAATGTTGGTGTCATTGATGAGACCAGAGGCTTTCGAAGAAAAAGACGGTGAGGGTTATACAGCTTTAAGTTTGGCTGTCGCATTTTTGAAGGATGGAGACGTTTACGAAATAGGTAAAAACATGGCCGAAAGAAATGATCAAGTAATTGGCATTCCCACATTTCCCGAAGATGAAATTCCCGTTGTCTTGGCTTTTCGTTTGAGAAAATGGGAATTGGCTCGCTATCTCTATTCACTCACTCCACTTGAACGTCTCAACGGAACCCATGGCAGTGCATTTATTTGCTACTGTTTATATAATAGCAAAAATATTGGTAAGCCTGTTTTTTACATTTTTACTATTAGAGTAATAAGACCTGGACTATGAAGTGTGATCTTATTCAAAAAGGAAATTGTACTACGGATAGCTGTGCAACTAATCCACTTTTACTCTATTCTAGATCTGGCGTGGGACTTGCTTCACCGTTACCCAAACTTGGCTCTGACTAAAACTAGAATCCATAAAAATTCTTCAATGTCGAGTTTGTCTCGTATGAGTTATGCGTTCTTAAGTGGAAGCCAACTGACGCGCTGGCAACGATGGATGTATAACCGTGAGTATAACTAACTACATCCATCTTCTTTTTATCTAGGTTTTCACTTTATTATTTCAAGGAAGTTGAACCTACTACGGATTTATTTAGAATCTACTAGCTTTCAAGTACGCGTTTTTATAGTTTTTCTTGTTTCACTTATTGTGTGTCAATGTCGCTTAATAATTTGGTTATTAAAAAATATATATATATGTTGCATTAATGTTTAATATTGTATTCATCCTCAACCATCTCCCACTTTTCTCTCCCTTGGAAAAAAGGAGTGCAATTCAAAACTGAAAAACTGACAATTACAGTTTATGGGTGCTGCTAGATGTACCCAGCAAAATACTAAGTAGACCCAGCAAACTTTATACACCCAGCAAAATTATAAAATTTCTAAGTAAACCCAGTAACCTTCCAATAATACCCTTTCTTTGTTAAACCCAGCAAAACCCAGGAATAAATTCACACCCAGCAAAATTCTTCTCAGCCAAATGAAACCCCCAACGCGCTAGAAACAATTCCTCTTGCCTCATGTCGCTGGACCCCAAATTCTACCGCCGCTAACCGACCCTTTTCTCACCCAGCAAAACCCATTGTGCCAAGCGCCTTCTAGAGTCCAAGTGAGGAATGGAGAAGAATAAACTCCGGGAGGATCGCATTGATTTCGTTGAGTCCAGTCTCAAACATAGTAATTTCTCCCTCTCAACCATTGTGATCATCGTTCGCTATCGCATCCGCCAACTTTGAGGTATCTCTCTTGATCACTTAAATTTTCATGTTGGTCTGCAATTTGCAAGTAATCCACTTCGAGGATTATGGGAGACTCTTGGAAAAGGAATCTGATATTAGTAATTTATTAGTTTAGGGGTTGAATTTTTGTTCATTTATTGGCCGATTAACTCATGTTTTCATTTGGTTCATAGGCATTGTTTTGTTTTGCTCTTAATTCAATTTGATGGTGAGAGGGTTGATAAGAATTGCCAACTAAAAGAATTTTAAAATTTTAGGTTTCTTTTGTTATTATCTTAATAATAATGACTACAAATGTCATTTCAGACGAGGATAAAATTATCTTTTCAGTAAAGTTTGTTTTGTTGGGTCTACTTAGTATTTTGCTGGGTACATCTAACAGCACCCCAGTTTATCCATGTGTGGAAAGAAGGTTTTTTTATTTTTTATTACTCCAACGGTGTCTGGACACTTTAAGGACTGTTAAAATGATACCTAAACTTTTAAAGTTATAAATATGATGTATGGACCCTTATTTTGATTTCAATGTCGTACCTAGGCTAAATTTTCGTCAAGGCAGCTTTCAGTTTTTCAAAAATAAGGGTAAAATCGAATTTTTTTATTGAATCAATTAAACCTAGTCTCCATAAAGGCATAAACTAAAAGAAAAAAGCCGGAAGATAATTTGCTAATAAGATATAATTAATCAATATAATTTATTTTCTAATAAAACACCATGCATGACCGATGTCTCCTCCGATTCCCTGTTTTATTTTGGTTTGAGTTCAGCCTCTCCCCAAAGCAGAACAAATATAATTCTTTTTGAAGGGGAGGGGGTGTGTGTAGAGAAAATTTTTCTTATTTTTTATTTTTGTTTTTGTTTTTTATCTTCCATAATACCCGTTGTTTCTTAAATCTTAAAATTTAACATGTTAAACAATCAAGGGTGCGTGAGTTATTAATAAAAAAATTTAAACAAAAAAACAACAATCAAGGACAAAATTCAAAAATTTAACCATTAAGGCAACAATTGACTTTATGTACAGTAGATGTCATTGCATCTAAATACGTTCTCCAATTGTACGAGGAATTTTTCAGTGCTCCCGAAAGACCACGTGGCAGTCTGACGTGGTCCTCCATTCCATTTAAATTTTGACATGTGGATTTTCACGATGAAAAACAATTTTCGTGATTTTGTCAAAGACCATTTTAGGTTTCTTGTTGATATTTTAAATCCTAACCCCTAAACCCTAAACCCTAAACCCTAAACCATAAACCTATACCCTAAACCCTATACCATAAACCCTAACCCCTAAACCCTAGGCCAAACTCATAAAAAACCCAAGACGGTCATTTTACAAAATATAGAAACACTTTAGTTTATATTTTAGTTGTAATAAATCCATGTGTCAATATTTAATTGGCAAGGGAGGACCACGTCAGATTGTCACGTGGTCCTTCGGGAGCATTGAAAAATTTCTCCAATTGTACCTCCATCCAACCACCACCATTTAGTGCTTTTTCTTAAACATTCCATCTATAAATTTTCCACTTCTATTGATTTGTGTCAATAAACAAGAGTTCTCGAAATCCCGACCTCCGACGCTCCATCATTTATTGGTCTAGCTAGCATTTATTAGATCATGTCAGAACGATTTCTTCATTGTAGTCACTAAAAATAAATTGTGTTTTAATTCCAATCACTATCAAAGAGAATTCAACCTGGGTATGGGCGTTTTACATCAAAGCTCTTACCAATTCAACCACAGTTATATTGTTATATTAAATTTAGGTAATGGTAATATCCCAGATATACCTAATTAATGAAGCAACTAGAAAGTTTCATTACATCACAGGGAAATGTTGATAATCGTACTCTTCTATAAAAAAAATTAAAAAAATAAAGTTGACAATCGTATATAAAAGATTCTTATTCCAAATCAATGATTTACATTACTTTTAGTTGTGCTTCCATGCTTTTGTATGTAACAGGTATACACATCGGAGAAGTTCCTAAAGTGAACATTCATGATATTTCTATAAATGTTGGCCCATCAGAAGACGATCATCAAAATAAAAGGGATCGCGTTTCCTCAGGTACGTTTGACGTGTGTATATGTCTACATGGATCTTCTAGTGATGAGGGGATTCATTTTTTTTTTTTGTTATTTAAGAGATCACCTATCAAGTATCAATCCAACTACTTTTCGATATGTATCGTTATCTCTACAATCTGGTATTGAAATCTATATATATGAGTAATTTATTTTTGTAAATTTTTAGTCAAAGATTAAAATTATTATAATCGTTAAGATATTCATAACTATGATTTACAATTATAAATATAAACGATTCATGTCGGATATATAAGAAGATAAACAACATAACTAAAGTTGGAAAAGATAAGGAAAAAAAAAAGTCATATTCACTCCTCTATAGGTAACTTCCGACGATCCACAGTAGCATCTTTAATCCTTAGTCTAAAACCTATAATAGATTTGGGCTTTGTAAAATTTCATCTCAAACCCATTATTCAAATTAAGCTAAAATAGTATTTACTTAAAATGTGTCTTATTTTGACTCAACCAATTAAATACGACCAAACCAATAATATACTAGCCTTTATACCCGTGAAACTCGCGTGTAGAAAACGTTGTTAATAGGTGTTTTTTTCTTTCTTATTTGTAGCTGTTTTATCTTTTTGTGAAGTTAGTACGTGCGTGCGCGTAGTGGAGAGTTTCTTATTGCAATTATAAATCTCAACTTTCCACATCCATTTTCCATAATTATCTACTCCTATTTTTATTTTCTTTTTGTTTTTTACTATACTAACCTTTTAACTTGATTGTTTCAACTAAACATAATAAGAGTAATTTTGGTAAAACATAATTTAGTGAATTTCTACGTTTTATATTAGTAGTAGAGATGAATAGAGTGGGTGTGGGCCAGTAATAAGATTTTATCAATATAAAATAGTTAACAATGATATAAAATGATTAATTATTAAAATAGATTTGGATTTCACTCTATGTGATTAAACGATGATATAAAATGATTAAATAGGTTTTTTTATGGGTTCGAGATGCAAACCTATAGATTTAAGTTTTAGACCAACTGTCGGAGATACCTAATAATGTTTTCCGTATTACGAATTTAGAAACAAACAGAATACGCGTTTGTTGCGGCGAATCTTGAAAACACGGAGAATTGTTCTCAGAGCACAACTCTGACCTCCATGTATATTTTGGAAACGGTCTTTTTCTCGTTTTGCTTGTTTTATGAATACGATCACAGTCAAAGAAGCAAAGAAACATACAGTCAAAGACTCAAAGCTAGCTCTTTCGATTTACTCTCTCCCCACAACCCTTGTTCTCCTACAGTTCTTTCACTTACCAATCTCTTCCTCTAACTTCCTCTTTAACTTTCTATGATTGCTTTGCTGATCTGTTAGATCATATACCCTTGTTTATCAAGAGAGAGAGGTCAAGGACCGCAAAGTTTCCTTCTTGTCCAGTTTCTTTTTAAAATTGGACTCACTACGAGTCGAATTGATATTTGATAATAAGAATGATTTGCATAATCTCACATGTCTGGATCATGTGGGTTAATTGGTATAAAAATAGGGAGAACTACCGCTTGCTTTGGATAGAAAATCTGAAATTGGGTTTGGGATATTTGGGTTTATGAATCTGGGTTTAATATTTGTCTTTGGCATGCTTTGTTGCAAAGTGAGGACAGATGAGGTAAGAGAGAGAGAGAGAGTATTGAAAGTGATAGGTGCAGAGAGGAACACGATAAATCTTTCATATATATATATATATATATTTATATGTTAATACTGTGTTTCAACAAAAACAGATATTCTGAAGATAATGCCGAACACATTCTCAAGTTCACAAAATACCAAATACGATTCATTGTTTTTGTTTTGTAAAACAATATTTGAAAATGAGTTTGTGAAACATTCACTACCAGGACAAACACTTTAGCCGACGAAAAATTTTCGTCGGCCTGTTATCTTAATTCGTCGGCTATAGTGTCGTCGGGAAAAGGTCGTCGGTGATGACTTTAGCCGACAAAATTTTTTTTTTCATCGGCTATAGTCCCACAGTTAGCCGACGAAAAACATGTCGTCGGTTTTTTTCCCAGACTTTAGCCGACGAAACAATTAAGATATTCGTCGGCTAAAGTGTGTAATAAATAATTAAAAAATAACTATAGCCGACGAAATTTACTATATTTCGTCGGCTAAACCTTATAAAAAAATTTAAAAAAATAACTATAGCCGACGAAATTTACTATATTTCGTCGGCTAAACCTTATAAAAAAAATTTAAAAAAATAACTATAGCCGACGAAATTTACTATATTTCGTCGGCTAAACCTTATAAAAAAATATAAAAAAATAACTATAGCCGACGAAACATGCCATAATTCGTCGGCTAAACCTTAATAAAAAAAAATTAAAAATACTATAGCCGACGAATATAGTATTTAAATATCGTCGGCTAAAAGTTGCTGGGTTTTGAAA
>NC_020495.1:12049746-12052254 GCF_000184155.1 Fragaria vesca subsp. vesca | reverse complement strand
ATATATTTTTCGTCGGCTAAACTTTTAAAAATTTCGTCGGCTAAACTTTTAAAAATTTCGTCGGCTAAAGTTTACAGACTATAGCCGACGAAAAAAATTATTCAGCCGACGAAATATTAATTTCGTCGGCTAAAGTTGACCATAGCCGACGAAAATTTTAAATTAGCCGACGAAAAAAAATTCGTTGGCCTGGTTTTTTTATTTTCGTCGGCTAAAGCCTTTCTTTTGGTAGTGATTACTGAACGAGCCCTAAGCTCCCACTTTTTTGAAATTGTTTCTCACATCTATTTAATTCTTTATTCGTAGTACATTTTCTCCCAGTATTCAGGTCCACAATTAACATGATTTTCATATAACTTTTACCAACAACATTTTAATTTACAATGCAGTTATCAGTTTATTTAGAAGATTCGCTGAAGGTCTTCAAAAATTTTGCGGTATGGCACACATGCACGTTTCTTATTTTCAAATTTTCAGATATGATTTACAAGGCAATGTTTAAGAACATGGTTAATATTGTTTTCAATGACAACCTAGGAATCCACAGTTTATATGAAATGAAATGGACACATAGAAGGATCTTTGAAATTCTACGATGTATGGCTGAAGCGACAAAAGACGATAACCTCTCACAAGATCAACTTGATACGATAAAGACTTCAATATTTAAAGCTATACGGCAAGGATATTTTGAATTCGTCACACATATATGTAAAGAAAATCCAAAACTCTTGGGCCGACTACTTGAAGATATTGGAGTGAAAGGCATATTTCATTTCGCCACTGAATGTCGTCAAAAGGAGGTTTATAGTCTAATCTACGGGATTGAGGAAGAAGAGAGATATCAACTTGGAAATTTTCTTGTGAACAAGGACTACAATTTGCTACATTGCCGCGAACTTATCATCGCTTCCACAATTTGATCGTATTCAAGATGCAGCTTTACAAATGCAAAGAGAACTCCAATGGTTTCAGGTCAGAATTTCTATTACACAGTTACACACATCGTGCATATATTAATTCTCAATCTAAACTTTTTACTAAAACAGTGATCATAAATGCTATATTACTTGCTCAACGGTTTGTTATTGTTTAACCAATTGATTAACTACAAAGCTCTCTTTGCCCGTTATTGTTTGAAGTGATAAACATAAGAAAGGGAACGAGCACAATAACTGGGTGTCCAGTTCCCATCATAGAACAATTTGTGACGAAGAAAAGTTGATTTTGATCAAAATTAGGCTGCAAGGGTTAGAGCTCCAAAGTGTAATTGCTTTCTTCTTGAACGTTGATGTTTTCATAATCACAGTGCCTCCTCTTAGAAAGATTCAAATTTGCCAACCACCATAATTTTGTTGGTCATCGCACCACCCTGTAAAAATAATTTGGGGTATGTCGCATTACTCAAAAATAAATAAATAGTACAGTTCGTAACATTTAGAGTGTAAATTTCACTCTCCAATATATTTTGTATCCATTCTAAATTATCCATACATCAACCTGTTGCCTCAATATTATCAGTTTATATCATCAAAAGACTATAAATAAGCGGCATATATGTGCATATGAAATAAAAAATAAAAAATAAAGAATTCTTTTGTATTTTATCATTTTACTATAGTATATGTATTTAGTTACTGAATCATAAAGTCTCTATTTGAGCTCATGTGTATAAGTCTGTTTATCTAATGCAGGAGGTGGAGAGTGTTGTACCTCCTGAATTGTATGAACATCGAGACCGTTCAAATGATATGACAGCACGTGAACTATTTACCAAGAACCACAAGAAATTGTTGGAAGATGCAGAGATTTCTATAAAAGGAACGGCTACTTCTTGTACAGTTGTAGGCGCTTTGATTGTTACTATGATGTTTGCAGCAGCATTTACAGTTCCCGGTGGAAATGATGGTACGTAACACAGGTCTTCCCTTGTTTCTAAATCACAAGTTGTTCAAGGTTTATATAGTTTCAGATACCATATCACTTGTTTCTTCCACAAGTTCAGTAATTACATTTTTGGGAATACTCACCTCACGCTATGCAGAAAATGATTTTCTCAGATCTTTACTCACAAAGATAATGATCGGCCTAATCACCCTTTTTTCCGCTATTGTTAGTATGGTGATAGCGTTTTCTTGTGCGCTTATCCTTATGCTTGACGGAGAAACATGGATTGTTATTGACACGACCCACCCCGAATTTCACCCTGAAACCCAGAGTAAGTCGTGCGGGGACCACCTCCAAGGAAAATTTACTGAAAAGATTAAGCAAATCTCCCTTGCAGATGGACAACCCTAACTCGAAAATTTCATATTACACTCTTAATTTAACGCTTCTGAATATCACATAATATACAAAAATTCTAAAGTATTCAGAGCTACTAAACACAAGCGGAAGCAAGAAAACACGAGTAGGTTGAACAGGTAACCTACTGATGAAAACTGGCCGAAAAGCGGGTGACTATGCCTCGTCTCCTACTAGATCCAACCCGAACTCTGCAGACTGGGC
>NC_020495.1:12009419-12040921 GCF_000184155.1 Fragaria vesca subsp. vesca | reverse complement strand
AAAATCGGGAGGGAGGGAGAAGAGAAAGAAGAAGAAATGGGTTGGGCTCGGCCCAGCCGACCCAACACCCCTTTTAACCCATAATTCCAAAATTCAACACCCCGAAAAATAATACCCGAATAAAAATTACCTTTTACTAGCTAAAATTTACTATTTTTACCGTCGTCGTATTTTCCTCATACGAATAATCCTCCGCACATAATCGTCCCCGAAACCCCTCTAGGGACCAATTAAACTATTTACTCAATGATCGAGACGGTAAAATTCTTATTATAATCACGCTAGTAAATAAGGTAAAATATAAGGGTCGGGATGTGACAGTTATGCTAAGTATTTTGTTTACTAGTGCTCCGGTCATATTATTTGTATGGTTGTTGTTCCCCCTCCTTATCAAGACTTTCAAGTCTACTTATGGACCTGGAATATTTGATAAGAAAAAAAAAAACAATGAACTAGACAAATCATGATTTAAGAATAATCATGCTAAACATATATGCTATTAGTTTTGTGTTGCTTTTTTTCTTGTTCTTCTTCTCATTGTAATTGTACTCTGGTGTTAGACTATCATGCGATATATTCATATAATGTCAATAAAATTTTCGCATTTGGCAAATATGAATGCACAAAAAAAATGATAATATATTTTACCATTAACTACATAAGTGACACCGTAATTATCATCAATAGGCTTTTAACATTCTTTTCTCGTGCGATACTAACAAGGTTAAGTGGTTAACCATGTCGTTCTCTCTCTCTCTCTCTCTCTCTCTCTCTACTCTCTCTCTCTCTCTCTCTCTCTCTCTCTCTACTCTCTACTCTCTACTACGTCTACTACGTCGTTACGTTACTACTCGTACCTATCTCTACTCTCCTCTCTCTACTCTCTCTCTCTCTCTCTCTCTCTCTCTCTCTCTCTCTCTCTCTCTCTCTCTCTCTCTCTCTCTCCGCTTCCTTTGTCAGCACCAATCTGAATTCATCTTATGGCTGACTAATACTAATGAGAAATAGACAAATATCAATTTACAAAAGTTTGCCTCAATTTAGAGGACATTGCAAGAAGTTTTTGGTATATGACATGTTTAATTAAGGGGTGTGATATTTACACTATCTCAATTACAATCCACCCAGACTAACCCACTTTTTATTATGGAATTGTCAAAAATGTCACTGTCTTTGACAATTTGAAGAGAGAGAAACGTGGACATTTTTGATTTTTTCATACTAAAGAATGGGTCAATGTGTATAGATTGTAATTAAAGGTGTGTAAATTTCGCCATTCTTAGCTAATCTTTTTGATAGACACATGTTCGTATCTCATTGTTGTGGTCAACTATGGCAAACCATAGCCGGTAAGTTATTACGCACCTTTAAGTTGTTAAAGGTGTGTAAATTTCACCATTCTTAGGTAATCTTTTTGATAGACACATGTTTGTATCTCATTGGTTGTGGTCAACCAAACCATAGCTGTTAAGTTATTTCCAAACTAAAATACCGAACAGTAGATATAAAAAGGAGGATGAAATTTACACATCCTAAATTACAAGTCACACGTCCTAACCCACTTTTAATTGATAAATTGTCAAAAGCACCCTTATCTTTTAAATAATGGTGGTGTGTATTACTATTAGAAAATATAAAAGTGGGCATTTTTTACATTTTATTAATTAAAAGTGGGTCAGAGTGTGCGAAGTGTAATTTAGGGTGTGTAAATTTCACTCCCCATATAAAAATCGAGAAAAATTCAGCATCGGTCCCTGAACTTTGGTGGCAAGGTCAAGTTGATACCCACACTTAGGGCTGGGCACTTAGTATAGGAATCCCGATCCTGTACCGGTCCCTGTCCCGAAAGTTAGAAGGACTGGACAAGATAGGTTTTGAAAATGGCAATCCCGTCTCGTCCTGTCTCGTTATAGTAATGTTGAAACGGGACGGGACGGGATCGGGATTATCCCGAAAAATCCCGTCCCATCCCGTAACATTAGAATACCTGATTTTAATCATTTTATATTTGATTTTTTAGGTTGTATGTTGTTACAATGCACTCAACCACACTCAATTTGGTCTAAAACCTAAACACAAGAAAATTCGATCTCACTCTCAACCAAATGATACACCTCCACTCCCTCCACTCCTTCCAGCCTCTCAACCAAATTCGATCCCCAAATGCTAAACCAAAAACCTAGTTTGTCTCTCCCAAATTCAATCCCCAATTCAATTTGATTCCCAGCTTGTTAATGGCTAGAGGGAAGAAAACACCGGTTCGTCCTTGACGAAGTGCTTTTGGTCTGCAGGCTTCTTCTGAAGCGATTTCTTCTCAAGCGAAACGTCCTTCATCAGCAACAAGTCAATCAACTCAAGCTGCACTGCTCCTACCAGCTGGAAGTCAACCCACTTCTACAAATCAACCTGATGCGACCCAAGCTGCTGCCAGCCAACCAGATGCGACCCAAGCTGCTACAAGCCAACGAGATGCGACCCAACCTGCTGCAAGCCAACCTCCAAGTGAAGCAGTTGCATCTACAGGGGAGGTTGATTCTGAAACATTAGGTATAAAACGATGATAGCTACCTGGTTAATAACTTTGATGTTTTTTTTTAGACTAGTAGCTTTAGCAGTGTTCTATCTCTGTTGATATTGATGAGGAAAAGTAGTAGCTTTAGCAGTGTTATTTGATTCAAGAGCTTTAGCAGTGTTATTTAATTTCTGAGGATCATGTTGGTATTGGAAATGAGGCAATGAAACTGGGAGATGAGATGGTTCTAGAGTTGAGCTAAGTTACTGCAACTGAGTTGGAGTTATTTTGATGTTTGAGGAATCCTACTATCCTAGTAAGAGAGGAAGACAAAAGACTAAGGGCGCGTTTACTAAACATGAATGGGATCGAGGGTGAATGGGATTGGAGGGTGAATGGGAGAGAGAAGGAGTCATTCCTATTCCTCTGTTTACTTCTCATCCGGAATGAGAAATAGAAGTAGGATTCATTCCCATTCATGTGTTTACAAAACTCATGAATGGGAATCATAACTTTGTCAATGACAATAATACCCTCACATAAAAATTTGACTCTATACAAGATAATTGCTTCAATCTGCAAAAGAGAGAGAGAAAAAAAAAGCATCTAATATGTAAACCTGGAAAACACACAAGATATAAACCTGGAAAGCATACAAAATATAAGCTTCAATAGAATCCAATATGTAAACCTGGAAAACACACACTGCTCATATAACAAACTTTCAACATCCAATACATGTATTAATGCTAACATAAAACAAAATAAGTCCAATAGTACCACAACATATTAAGTCCAGCAAAATGAAAACAATAACAAGAGTACAGATCAACCCATAGCATAATAAGTCTAGCAAAGTAAGTTCAGCAAAAAACATTCATCTACAATCATGGTGAGCCAAATTCGAGTAGGTTCCCCACATATGATGCCTTCCTTTCATCATTCATGGTAAAGAATACCCTGAGCAGATCATGTTTCTGTGCCAAAAATTTGTGACATGGAACACTTGAATCAGGGTTAGGGATTCCATTTTGCTCAACTCCCCATCAAGTCTTGATTGGAGATCAGTTAACTCCTTGTCTGTGGATAGAACGTTGACCAATCCATCAATCTTAGGTGCCATCCCAGCTACAGCTTTTGCCATAAGACCAAAGTTCTTGCTCATTTCATCCAATGCTTTTCCTTTCCGACGGCTAGTATTGGAAGAAGCGCTTTGTGTAGGCATCTGTTGTGGGGCACTTGGTTGTGTAAAGGAAGCATCAACATCCTCAAATCCTCCATGTTGTGATCCCATATCACCAATTGGGTTGACATTGCCAAAGAGAATGTCATCATCTAAATTGAAATCATCAGCATTAGTGTTCTCACGCGCAATTTCCTCTTCATCATCATCCGCATTTCTAACATTCATTCCATTTGCACGATCTCTACCATAAATTTCTCCAAGAATATAATAATGCCGAAACGGCTTACCGTATAATCCAGCAACATCTTTATTTCTTTTCTGTCCATAATTAACATAATAAAGAAAAGATCAAAAGACAATATATTTAAATACTATCCATGTTAATGAAATAAATTAAGCAAGTTGAAATGTAACTAAATGAAAAAACAAAGTAAGCTGAAATATCTATATTTACCTCTACCCATTTAATGTAAACACTTTTCTCACACACTAGCATCATTTCTTGCTCATTCCAGCTAAAACCACTTTGGTTCAACATCTCAGCTACAGCAACATACTTTGTCTTTAGTGTCTTGATCCTTGATTTAATATGCGGGTTTGCTAATATTCCACAACCTGGAAGCTTAGATTCCATCACATGTTGTAGTTGTTTAAGAAAACCATTCTTAAATCCGGTATCAGCTTTCCACTTTTTGTCATGGTGTAACTCTAGAAGCGACTCTAGCAGCTTGTCGTTTTCCTCGTCTGTCCAGTAACGTTTATTTTGGCCTCTTCCTCGGGAATTTGATGTAGAACTCATCATGTATTGTAAACATTTTATTTTCTAGAGTTAGTGACAAAAATATACTCAAATGAAAGAAAAGGAACATAAATATATCTCTGCTATATATATATATATATTTGAAATATCAATATACTAATGTATGTTACAACATACTTAAGAAATAAGACTATTATACGTACAAACTAATAATAAGAAATGAAAACTGATATAAGAAAGAACATGTACACTTTCTGTCTCATCATACCTCATTTGTAACAAAGACTAATAATAAGAAAGGAAAACTCATTATACCAACACGTACACATTTGTAACAAAGAAGACTAATATAAGAAAGAACAACACTAGGCAAATCTTTAATTGAACTGATTAACAAGTAGGTAAAAAATAACAAGATGCTATAGCACAGACTAACAAGTAGGTAAATAAGAACAAGAAACTATAAAATAGATTAACAGGTAGGTCAAGACTATTATATGAAACTATTACACAGATCAATAAGTACATACTCATGACTTAAGTTTATTACAAGTAAGCTGAAATGAACAAAACAACTATAAAAAAAGTACACACTTAGGTTCATTACAAGCTGAAATGACAAGTTCTTTTTTCAATAACAAGATCAGATTAAAGGAAAAACAATCTATCTAGCTTCCCTAGTTCTTCTCCATGTATTAAACATTTCATTGGCAAGATTTTCTCTCCAAGCACTCCACTCATCGGATGTCTCAATTGAAGTAATGTAGTCATTGTCCTCCAAATTTTCATTCCTTCGTTGCCTATCATACTCATGCTTAATTGGATCTACCGACATCTCTCTTCTTATAAAATTGTGGAGCATGCAACACACTGAAATTATGCGACGTTGTGTTATAATATCATAAAAAGATGGATTTCTTAGAATCGCCCAACGCATTTTCAGCAACTTAAAACTCCTTTCAATGACATTCCTAGCACTTGCATGTTTCATGTTGAAAAACTCTTTTGCTGTTGTGGGTCGGTGTCCATCTCTCCACTCACTAAGATGATAGAGTTGTCCTCTAAATGGTGCAAGGAAACCTTTCCCATTAGTGTAGCCACCATCAACTAGATAATAATTACCTACATTTTATAAAACAGAAAATTATATTCATAATATATGATTTCAAAATTTTATCCAACTTAATAAACCAGTTGGGGTTTAGAGTGTTACTATTTGGTACTTTTAATCCGTTTCTCCTAGTAATAGCATCTCTAAGGACTCGACCGTCATGTGCTGAACCCTCCCACCCGGGCAAAACATATATGAATTGCAATTCCAGAGAGCAAACTCCCAACACATTTGTTGCTATTTCATTTTTCCTTGTCCTATACCTCGGTTTGTCTTTCTCAGGTACACTCACCCTAATATATGTTCCATCCAATGCTCCTAAGCAATTCTACGTCACAAAAGTTAGCTATTAATAATGTTATTTTTTTCTTAGGAAAATCTAAATGTTATCATCAATATTAACAAAATATAACATACCTTGAACCATGTCCATCGATAATCCGTTGAGTCCTCTGGTATTGGTTCGGGTGTTTTCCAAAAATCTTTTTGGCAACGAATTATTGCTTTAAGACACTCATGAAAATATTTGCTAACAGTTCGGCCAGATCTATGGAAATTAAATTTTATGACACGATTTTTATGGTGGTGAGCAAGAGTGTTTAAAAACATTGCAACCATCTCCTCTATTGACACATTCCTAGTCCCTCGTAGTTGTCCTTTGGTAGAAAGAATTCGACACAATTTGTGAAATGACTCTCTATCCATTCTCAACTTATCAATACATATGACATCACTCTCATAGACAAGGCTATACATATATGATAATTGCCTATAAACTCTGAGGGCAGAATATGGACTTTTGATGCGTTTTTGAGTTCTAATGAAAACATCAACATAACCAGAGGCACAACCAGCGGCACAAACAACAAAAATAACCCGAAGCAAGACAATTAATTCATTCACGATAACAAGTAGCTTCTGCTTTGTAGACAAAGTTAAACGAGCCATTTGTCTACAGAAAAGAGAGAGGAAAAAAAAGAAAAGACAAACATACAACAAGAACAATTAGTACAAGCCAATTACATAGAAGCACATATCAATTATACAAGATCACAGAAGCAATTGCAAAATTTCAAATGATCTACTAAAACAAAATATATGCATATATACACATAAATATACAAATACCATTTGCTCACATGCATGCAGGATATGTTTATGATTGATATCCAAAATCTTTGTGTTCTAATAATTATTTCTTGTTTTGCATAGCTAGCGTTTCAGCAAATAGCATACAAGCATGCACTCAATTGTGAATTGTTATCAAAGATCCCAAATGATGATCCATATGATATATGCCTCAACGTGTCATTGTCTCAATAGAATTTGATTGAAACGGCTAGCTTTCTAGCAATGCTCAGAACTTCTTATCTCGATCCTACTTTATTCAACCAAAGATTCTACTGGAGAAAACTAAGAAACTCTGTGTATTCTACTCTTTGGAAGCCAATTACATAGAAGCACATATCAATTAAACAAGATCACAAAAGCAATTGCAAAATTTCAAATGATCTACTAAAACGAAATAGCAATGACAACAGATCTTCAAAACAAAAAATCCATATATTATTGAAAAAGGAAGAAGAAGAATAGAACGTTTCAATTGAAATCATAAGACGAGTTTGTGTTAGGTTCTTACTTGACGAGAGGGAGGCGATGCTATAGTAGAGAATCTCGTCCTTGCTGAGAGAGAGAGAGAGAGAGAGAGAGAGAGAGAGAGAGAGACGATGTTCTTGCTGAGAGAGACGATGTGAAAAAGGGAGGCGTTGTGAAAATTGGTGTTTTAAGTTGTAGGGTTTTGGTATGGGTAGTTTGAGATTTTGATAAAGTTAGGAGGATAAAATTGGAAGTAAATCTGATTCATGGGTGAATCAGAATTAATACCAACCCCTTCCTCCGGAATAGAAAATGGTGAATGAATCCAGGTTCAAAGCTGGGGCCACACACATCTGATTCCGGCTGAAGGTTAGTAAACACCCTGTGAACCCGGAATAGGAATGAATCTCAAGAGATAAGAAGAGTTCAATTTAGTTTTAGGGTTTGGTTTGACAATTGGAAAAGACTGCGAGAGAGAGCAGAAGAGGACTGGGAGGCAGAGCTGTGTCTTTACTTCTCTGTTAGACTTGCCAACTACTGAACTATAGTCTTTTCTAGTAGCTTTAGCAGTTTTTGGATAATTTCATTAATGTTATTCTTTTTTGTTTGTGTGATTTTGGATAATTTTATTTTCATTAATGTTGTTTGAGGGTTAATTTGTCGGGACCTCTATCTCGTCCCGGTCTCGATTGGGATCAGGACGTACCAGACAGATTTCTAAAAACGTCTTCCCGTCCCGTCCTGTCCCGTTTTTTTATTTTCGGGACGAGACGAGATTCACCAAATCCCGGCCCATCCCGTCCCATGCCTAACTCTACCCACACTCTCAACTACACCAATATGATACCTGAAGTCATATTTTCGTATCAACGACATGCCTCCGTCCATTTTTCATAACAATGTTGTTAAATTTGATCAGGTACCATGCATGTGACTAAATACTAAATTGTTTTTTACATAAATTATTATAAAAAATACATACAAAATAATTAAAAATCTGAAACAAAAGAAAAAAGTGCAAGGACTATGCTGAATTTTTCTCATAAAAACTGTAGTTATTGTTTGAAGGAAAAATATTTAAAATGTGTCTTCGTCTCTTCGTTAAAGTAACTGAGGAAGTTATTAATAAATTATTAACATTAAATATCATCATCGTTTATTAAATCTGTAGACCATTCCGATTGTTATTTTACTTTTTACTTTTACAAGTTAACAACAACACTTTACTGTAGCCAGCCTCTAATTTTCTTCCGGCCGTCACCAGCCTTGCGAGGCCCCCTTGCCATCTGCCAGGCCTCGATCTCGGCCACAACAACACCGCCCCAGCCTTGCACCATCGCCCTAGCGCCACACACACTAGCTCTCTCTGGCCCACCCAGTCCCTGCACAGCTCCGAACGACTCCCCTCACAACAGCTCTGATCGGAATTCCCACTGCCCCGCGCGCGCGTCGACCCGGCGTTCTACACCACCCCAGATCCGACAGCACCTCGACGAGCCTAGATTTGTTCCCGCCGCTGCCCCTTCCTCGATCCACGCCGCCTAACCCAATACACCGTCGCCGGATTTCATCCCCGTCGGCTACCGATCGCAGCAGTTCGACCCGGATCTCCAGATCCCGACCCGAGGCTCACAACCCGATCTAGAAACCCAGATCGGATTACGCAGATCTGCTCTGATCCCGGCGACACCCAGCCCTACGCGTCGATCCTTGATCCCTTTGTCTCCCATGAGCGCTGTAGCAGCCCGCTCCAATCGAAACTTGTTCGACCCGAATCTTTGGATCCGACTCGTAGATCCAAACCCACGAATAAAAAGGGATTTTACCCTTTCTGGTAAATCAGATAATTTGCCAAAGTAATTTTACAAATTTACCGTATCATGAATTCGGATTTACTAGTAACTAGTTACTGTTTAATGAATTACTGTTACTATTTCATTTACTGATTTTACACGGTAAATATGTAACTGATTTACTACTTAATTATTTACTGCTCTGATTTACTAATGGTTTTTGGTAAAGTATATTAAATATATATGGTTAAATGTGACTAATCATACAATTGTTATTGCTTCTATATGTGATTAACAATTACCATGCGCCAATCAAAATTTTCACTGGGGAGAGCAACTACCTCACACGCAGTTTATTTGGCAAGCTAACAAATAAAAAAACATTATTAGAATGAAAAGCATATGATTGTACCTAAATCGAAATACTCTAAAGAATATGAGATATATTTTTCAAATCATACACACTCCCATATACTTGTAAGGAATGTATCTAGGAAAAATCGAGTGCTTAGCTGATAGTGGAATTACCCACACTAATCGAATTTTGTTAAAGTTTCAAGAAATTCGTATCAACAATTATCATATAAAAACCTTATGTGAGTATAAAATAGAATTACCTGAAATAAATGTGAAATGAGACGCATTTTAAATTAGCTGATAGTGGAATTACCCACACTAATCGAATCTTGTTAAAGTTTCAAGAAATTTGTATCAACGATTATAATATGAAAACCCTATGTGAGTATAGAATGGAATTACCTCAAATAAATGTGAAAGGAGACGCATTTTAAAGAACCTAACGAGTCACCTACAATGAAATGTGAGATATTGACTCACACAGGCTTTGATATGACCACCTAAAAGACATTGGTCGTGACGTGATGACCCGTAATTTTAAAGAACCCACACAGATGTCCCTTCTTTTGAGTTAATAATAAAATGGGACAAAAGTTTGTCACACTGCAAGGTGATGACACTGACTCTGACCACTAGCAATGGCTGGTCCTAGCTAGTGCTCCTCCAATGCAGCTATTGCACTCTAAAGCACATGATGCGCAACCTGCCTCTTATTATGTTTTATTGATTAGTTCAAAGGCACATCACTCGTTTCACAAAGCCTATTATTTAGCAAAAATAAGATCGTTGAGACCTACCTATGCTAAAGATATAAACCAATATATTCAATTCTTACGAAGAATATAACGTGATTATTGTGCACATTATCCATCCAGAAATGCGGACCATTAAAGTGCTTTATGTTCTGGAGGACGTTTCGACACACTGGTCAAATGTCGAATAATTATCCACAAGAAATGTTGCATTTGCAAACTCTTAGTGCATATTCTATGGGCTCACCACCCTGATCATAAAGTCTATAGGACTTGACAATGCTAAGAGTTAGCATCAAAAGGATTTGATGATTGTTGCATGTCTATCAGGATCGATATAGAGCATCATATACCCCATTTGCATACACAAAATGGTCTCACATAAGCCACAATAGATGGTGGTTTAAGCAGTGGTTATGCGCACCAACCTACCTATATATGCTCAGGGTTATGCAATATTGCACGCAGCCTTACATATTCATTTTTAGACCCACTGCTAGCCAACCATTCCTTGCGTATCAGTTGGTAACTGGATATAAGCTTGAGATTTACGCATACTGGGTCCCGCAGCATATGAAAAATGGGTCCTTAGAAACGAATATGTATTCACGTTGGATACAGATCTCCAACAATTATCTGTTATTCAGAATCCTTGACAGGCGATCTCTTTACCGCTAAGTTTTGCAAAGTGCCACTTAGATGAGACAGTTTTCCGGTCGTTAAGGGGAGGTAAGAAAAAACATTTTCTAAAGGAACGACATGAATTGTCGTGGTTTGTCCCCACTTTGTCTCATCCAGGTCCCTAATAATCAATATCTTGAACGTAACAGTTTCGATGTCTGATGCATTTAAAAATATAGCTAAAGTGATGAGATCACACAAACTAGCTGCAACTGTCTGCAAGGTTAGAAGTCTTCAATAAGGGGCACGTTACCGCAGATAGAGGCGACGCAATCACACTTAGTGGAGGTGTGGCTGAGGTCGTGCCTCCCTAAAGGAAGAGGGGGAGGCCAACTGGTTCGATGCATAATGGCCCAAAAGAAAAGGGTGGGTAAGGCACCACCTATTAATCATCAATATAGGAACCTTTTAGATTGTCTCTCATTACAGTTTTGTCCATGAATCAATACTGGAGGACGCTCCGATGTTTAAAATGATTCCAAAGACAAAATCTCAACGGATTATGAGAGTATACACATTGATGATATATTCACATTGTTGCTCAAGAAACTATAGAACACGATGATATCAAACCACGTTTTGTTGAAAAATGTCAACAAAAAGCATATTGGCCTGTATAAAAGTGCAATTTAGGAAAGCTAGATTCTCTGACAAAGAGAGAGGTATTTGGTTAGGTAGTGCTAACCTTACAAAGTGTAAATCTTGTAGGACATAAATAAGTCTTAGTCAAAAAATGTAATGAGAAGAATGAAGCCCTAAAGGACAAGGCTAGCCTTGTGGCGCTAAGGTTTCTCGTAACGCTCTAGATTGACTACAATGAGACATGTTCTCCAATAATGGAAATGTAGCTCATAGATGTGGTCACTACATATCTCAATAGGGACCTTGATTGGGAGATATTTCTAAAAGCGTTTGATGGTTTTATGCTATCAAACTCAAGTAACTCTAAACCACGGAGTATGTTTGTAATTAGAATTGAAACTATCATTTTATAAAAGTGACTACTTGGTTGGGAAGGGATACAAAATGATGAACTATTCCCCTGCGTACTCATTAAAAAAAAGAGCTTTGGATGTGCAATTATAGTTATCTATGTTGATGATCTGAACATAGTAGGTACGCTTGATGAAATAAGAGAAACCGCGAGCTAATGAAATCCAAATTGAGATGAATAATCTTGGGAAACTCAGTTAACAACAAGTTTGTGGAATACTAATCCACTAGCATGCATGTGTCCAAAAGATTCTCAGGCTATTTACATGGACAAAATGCATATTGTTAGCACTCCCAAAGATCGGTCGATGTTTGGATGTAAAGGAAGATCAATTTCATCCTAAGGAAGATGACGAAGAAGGGTTGAGAATTGAAATATTTTATCTATAGTGCAATAGGCGCAATATTGTATTTAACCCGATGAACTCAACCAGATAATAATTTTCAAAGAACTTGTAGCTAGACTTAGCTTAGCACCAATGTAGTATCATTGGAAGGTATAAAGAAGGTATCCTAATACCTAAATGAACCATTGACTTAGGTTCATCATATCCCTGTAGAAAGACGAAAGGGAATGCAGATGAAACTTTAATCCTCTACATCAAAACCTCAAACGATGCTTTTGTTGGTTTTTTGTAATGTCTGATATCTATGATCAATAGGTTGTTCCCAAACTGGTTATGTAATCATCATTGAGAACATGACGATACCTTGTGTGAAACATCAGACTCTCCTCAAGATTCAAGTGAATCAAGTAAAGTCCGAGGAGAATAGGACGTACTTGTTTCTCAAATCACAACTTAAAGCTATATTTAAAAAGCATGTGAGAAACTTAGGAATGCAAAGACGTTCCTAGCTCCCTTTGATTGATGTAAGGATCAGGGGAAGTGTAGACTTTAGAGAGAGTCTAACACACATACACTATCATAGGTGCGTTTTACTCTTTTCCCTTCGACTAACAGTTATTTTGTCCCACTGGGTTTTGTTACTTGGCAAAGTATTTAATGAGACAACACTCCATGCACCGTTTTTAACTTTGACTTGACACAAGAGGAAGTGTTAAAAGAAAAATACACTGATCAATAGATGTAACATCTCAATTAGTTATATCAATTATTATCTACGTTGTTATTAGCATTGAATATCACTATCATGTGCATGTAATTATCGTTGTAATCGACCTTTATATAAAGATGATTGTTAATAAAATGAGTAGACAATTCCGTTTGTCATTTTATTTTTATGAGTTTATGACCATTTCAAAAAACCTCAAACGACACCGTTTCACCATTTCTCAAACTTTTTTTATCATAAGGGGAAGTGTTAAAGAAAAAATATTCTAAATATGCATTCGTTAAAGTAATTGATAAGAGTAAATTAAGAAGTTATTTATTAATAAATATAACAACTTAATTAGTCATATTAGTCGGTACGTATGTTATTCAAACGACACCATTTCAGAACCTCAAACCACACCGTTCACCATTCCCCCACTTGACCACCCCCAACAAACTGGCTTATCCAAACTCCTCACTTCTTCAAGCTCTGAATACACAGAAGCCAGAGCTATGGCTTTGCTTCGGCAACCTCTAGCTCCTCTACCTTGTCTTCAAAACCCACGTCACCTCGCCAAACGCAAACCAACAACTCTCTCTGTTTCCGGGCCTCTTTTCTCACTCTCTCTTTCCTTATCTCACACCCACCACACTCCCACCACCTCTTCAATCAGGACCCAAAAAAAGCTTTCAAATTTCGTGCTTCAATTCTCCTCCACAGCCCAGGAAGAAGCCATTGAAGAAAACCCAGTTCTTGTGGAGCCAGAAGCCGAAGAATTTTCTGACACAAGACTGCTGGCCCAGAATGTGCCTTGGACTTGTACCCCTGAAGACATTAGGACCATGTTCGAGAAGTACGGCACCGTCGTCGACGTTGAGGTTTGAACAATCTCTAAGATTTTGGTTATTGAGAAATTGGTGGTTTTTCTATGATGGGTTTTGTTTTACTGATTGGTTTTTGTGATTGTTTTGGTTAAGCTTGCTATGTATAGCAAGAGTAGAAACAGGGGATTGGCGTTTGTGACTATGGCTTCACCAGAGGAGGCTCGCGTGGCTCTCAATGGTCTCGAATCGAGTGTAAGCATTATGGGTTGTGTTTCTTCTGTGATACTTGTAGAATTAGCTTTTATGTTTGAATTGGACAATGAAGAAGACTATACTAACAGGGAAAGTAATGTAGTTTAGAACTTTTCGATATATGAGCATGACGACTATGCTAAAGATAAGTATAGAAGTTACTGAAAGGTCAATTATTCACTCTAATGATACTTTTTGTGGGGTGAGTGTCTTAGTTTTAAGTTTAAGAATCAATGTGAAACATGGGTAAAAGTTTCAGGATGCATTACTGGAATCTCTTAGAGGTTATTTGTATTGGCTCTGGGGATTATTTGTGTTACTAGATTAAGAAATAAATGCTTGACAAGCAAATCTTGTATCTATTCAAATATATACTGAGAAAGTAAATATATGACTAGTTATCTTGCTCTTTTGCCTTATTTTTTGGTAACAATTCTCATTTTTGTGGAATGTGTTATAGGAAATGGATGGTCGTATTATAAAGATGGCTTACGCCAAGCCAAAAAAGAAGAAGATTCCCCCTCCTATGCCATCCAAGGAGATAACCTTTAATTTGTATGTGGAAAATTTGTCATACGAAGTAAGGGCAAAAGATCTGAGGGAGTTCTTCACCTCAGAGGGTACTGATATCGTTAACGCAGAAGTTGTATTCGAAGGTAATCCAAGAAGGTCCGCTGGATATGCATTTGTCAGCTTCAAGTCCAAGAAAGAGGCTGAGGCAGCCCTTGCTACTTTCCACGGAAAGGTAATTTTCTGCTAAAGAAATGTGCAAAACATTTGAATTTGTGTTTTGTAGTTTAGGAATACCTTATGAATTTTTAGAATTGTCAACTGCACTCCCTATTGGATTTGCGGTTGGCTATGTTGAAGTAAAGAAATCGCTCACAGGTTTTTGTTTTGCAGTTGTTTATGGGAAGAAAAATTCGTGTGGCGCGTAGTAAACAATTTGTTAAAGTGCCAACAGTTAAAGAACCACCTGTAGAGAGTTCAGAGTTGGGTGATAATGCTACTGAACTGAGTTCTACTTCCAAGCAAGTGATAGCAGATGACAGCGAAAAGAAGTGAGCTTCGGGGAATGGAGCATCTGCATTTTCTTCCCATCGTGTTGTTGAAGGTATCGCTCTCTCTTTGAATTCTGTCCTGCTGGTTTAAAAATGATGTAGCTAGTTATGGGTTATGCTAGTTTTAGCTTTGCCATATACAGTTCTTTAATCAATATTCACTAATGCTATGTCTTTGGTTGAAATGGAGTCTTTCTGCTTTTCAATTCTTATTAATGTTTTCGGTTGCAAGAATACACATCATAATAAAGTTCCTAATTTATGCAGTAACTGCTGAATTACTTAAACTATCTTGGGCTTAGATACGCATTGTAAGTTGACTAAATAATGAACAAATAAATAAGTAGTAGTATAAATGCAGATTGCTGTGCAGATAGAACAAGAAATGGTTGACTAATATAGTGATTTCCCAAAATAAAAGGAGCAAAGAACAAAAATATTTACGAAAATCTTTTCCTTGTATTTCCCCGTTGCAATAAACATTTATTCTTTCTGTTTAGATGTCTAGTTGGATGGAAAAATCCTCTTCTTCCCTAAGGGACCTACTGTTTTTATTCGTATCACTAGTCAGTATTCCATAACTGTTTATAATGGTTGCCTCTGTTAGTACATGAGTATAATTGCATGGATTGAAAGAAAAGCGGCTACATTGCAAAGAACTTGTATGCCCACAATTCACAGGAGGTCATCATATTTTACCTGTCTTGATGCCTTTATTTATATGAACCTTTCTCATGCTCTCAAGTTGACCGGCAGTGATTTGGATTCATAGCCTATCTCTCTATTTATCTCATCTATGCAAATCGATGCATTTTTAAGCTTAGTATGTTGGAATCTCTCTCTGCTTCGAGTTCCAAATTGATAACTATTCAATCAGCAAAGCTGTCATGTGATGATGGCTCTGGTTAATGGTTTAAAGTACAGCCCAGAACTAGGGGTTGTCTGAGCTTCTGGACGAAATTATGCTTGTCAGCGTAGTTGAAAGTTTTCTTTCCTGCATTGTCCTCTCTTATTCTGCAGTAGATGTCAGAGCTCAGAAAATCAGATCCACACTAAATATTTCTTCACCTTTTCAAATATTTTCTCTCAGAATGCATTCCGGTAAAGTCCTTTCTTGTTTTAGCCACATGGTTTGACAATTGACATGCATTTACCAGGTGGTTGTTTAACCAATTGTAAACTAGCCTAAGAGAAGAAGGGTGAAATACAGAACTTTGTAGAATTACCTTATTTGTTTACTTACAAGGCACGATATATGCAAGCAGTCAAGCACCTGTTTGCTAAAACAAGTATTCTTGTCGGTGACTCTTAATGCTCGGAAAGACCATACTGAAATTTGTGTATGCTCACTGGGACCTTTTCATGCCTAGTTAAGCGTAATACTCACCTTTTGTTTTCTAATAAAAACTTTCAGGGGGCTCTGCGTTGGTGCTTATGCAAGGTTGCTTGTGAACCTGGGTAACATTTCCCATCATGTAGAGATGATGACCCTTAAGTGGTAACCACAATTTTGATAAATTGAGCTGCATATACCGGAAAAGCAGAAGAAAAGAGAAATCAAAGTTACCAGATGATATTTGTAAAACCAATTCAAACATTCCTTCAAACGAAATGATGTTATCTCATGTCATCATACGTATCTTTCTAGTTTCCACCTAACGATTTCAGTGTTAGCTAGATGTTTATTTCTCATATATTCAATGTACCAGAGTCTAGTTTCTGCATCTATCAGATTGTGTAGATTACCAATATTCAACAACTCAACCACCCAAAAAAAAATTCTCTGTTCTTTGAGAAAGACCTTTGTAATTTTGGTCTACATAAATTGAGAATGACCTCAAGGGCACTCTCTGAAAACCCAGAAAGATTTACTGGAGCATAAATCAGCACAACTCAAACGCCTTCGATGGTGATATATGACCTAAGAGGTAGGTGTGCATTATGACTGGTGATTTTCAGGAATCGTTTTGGTTTGATGATGTTCTACAAATTATGTGGAGCTTATAGGAAATTGCCTTCACATAGCACATGTCCATCCATTTTCCAAAACAGAGAGGTTTGAAGTTTGGTTTTTTGAAAGTTTGGTTTGCTTACAATTTCTAAAGTGTAAACTTAGCACAAGTGTGACTGGAAAACGACATGTATGATAGTGAACTGAGACTGGGTTTACAACCTTGACAATTCTGAATCTGAACATCTCGTGAACATAAAATGAAGGTAAGCAGTTTTGGTTTCAGGGTTTAGGTCCTTGAACGGTTTTTAAATTAGTAACCTTTTGGTTGAATAATGGAGATTTCCAGATCAAAAGCTATGCCTTTCAAGGGTGAGCTGACCCCAACAGCCCTTACCAAACCCAAAGTCATCAAAACCTTTGAAAAGGTTCGGCAGGTTGAGACCTACATGTTTTAATACACATACAGAAACTCATGGCCATGACGACTTGGATTCACTTGTTAGGTGAACCATTTTACTCACTGAATGTGACTTACCATCTTCATTTTCACTATTAATATATCAAGGCAATCATATGTCATAAGTGTACGCATGGTCATTTTTCTCGTAACATCTTCAATGTTTCCCTCTGTCTTTCTTCATACCATTTTAGAGAATTTGAAGAGAAAATGCACCTCGAAACAGCTTCCTATCCTTCCCGTCTACATTTCACTTTTGACTGTAAGGATGTCTAATGTTTGGTATAGAGAAGGAAAAAATTCTTCGAGTGAGAACTCTTTACCTGCTAATGATGTGATTCTCCATTTCTCCTCATTTCGCTCCAACATTAATTGTGGATGTTAATATGATGATCTTTACTTAGGATTCCCTTTGGCATCAATTTAAGGAAAAGCTTTAACATAATTGAAACTTAATTTACAACAACAATGTCATCTAACAAGAGCATGCTAACTGAAAAGTGATCAGTTTATGATCTGGACCCAAAACTCTCTTATATGAGCATTTCCTTCTTTTCTTCATCCCCAATTCATCATTAGAAAGATTAAAGGTCTACTATCAAAATCACATATTTTAGCCTTGTTTAATTTGATGGTCTCTTTCTAAACACCTGTCTATAGAATGGTCCATTTTGGTGCTTAAAACTAATGAATAGGTTTGCAAGACAGCAACATTATCATAACACTTCCATTATATTTATCAAATTTCTTATTTCTGAAGCTAAGTAGTAGTTAAATTATCAATGAAAAGAAAAAAAGGGAGACATTATCAGAAGCATTAGGTATGAAGTCTAACAAAAGTCATCTGCATGCAATGAGTTGCTTACAGAATTTTTGCATTGAAATGGAATTAAGTGGACCAAACCTTACTTGCTCCAACTGCTTTACACCATTATATAGGGGATATTCCTCTGCTTTAGAATCATCATCACAGAAAGGGCTTCCAGGTCTTCTCTATTCTCATTCTCTCTAAACTCTCTCATAGCTAGAAGCTCAAAATGGCAGGCATGGGAGCCAGAATTGTGGGTATAGTCCTTGTTTTTGGCATGGTCATGATGCCAAGCTTGGCCAAAGACTACACTGTTGGAGACTCCTCTGGCTGGGCTACTGGTGTTGATTACACCACTTGGACGAGTGACAAGACCTTCGCAGTCGGCGATAACCTAGGTAAATTGAGTCATTTCTATCTAACTGTTATGATCTTCCTCTATTACTTATGGATTCAATGGTAGCTTGATCGGAATTCGGAGATGTTCTCTCGTCATCTGTGGCATGTTATGTAGTTCATCTATCGAACTAAGCCACTAACATAAGTGGCAGAACGTACGAGAAATATATCATTCTGAGCTCTGCTTAGCTTATAGAAGGCTTTTATGTGATATTTCATCGAACATCTGCCCTAGCCGGCAACACATCTGCATCATGATCATGACTGAAGTTTAATGAGTAACTAGTTTGATTAAAATCAAACATATGTTAGTGTGTATTAATTGAGTTTTTACATGGCAGTGTTCAACTATGGAAGTGGGCACACGGTGGATGAAGTGAGTGGTACTGACTACAAGAGTTGCACCACAGGCAACTCAATCACTAGTGACAGCAGTGGCGCCACCACCATTCCTCTCAAGACTGCCGGGACACATAACTTCATTTGTGGCATTGTTGGGCATTGTGGAATGGGCATGAAGCTCTCTGTGACCGTTGGATCAGGATCAACCACCACCACACCAGCTGCCAAGGGTGCAACCACACCGCCTTCCACAGACGGTAGCAACACCACGGAAACCACTCCAGCAGTGACCACACCCACAACCACATCATCCACTGGTCTAGGAACTAGTCTCTCTAGCTCTCCTATTATGGCTTTGATGACTATTGCTGGGGTTGTTCTGAGTGTGTTGGTGCTTTCATAACTTGGGTAGTGGAGGCTTAGTTGTCTTGCCAGGACAGAGGCAGTGCTTTGTAATTTCTTCTTTTTAATTTGCAGTACCTTCTGAGTTTATTTAAATTCTATTGAATATGTATGAGTAGTAGGTTTTAATTGAGATGAAAAAAATTGTTTGACCTAATATTTATGGAGCATGACTGAGATTCATATCTTCTTTTCGACATTAGAAAAATTTTAAATTAAATCCTCCTAACTTAAACTTATACAAGACTTAAGGAAAATTCTACGATATTTTAAAGTATACCCCTAACAAAGTTTTGTAAATGTAATAAGTTTGCTTCAATTGGTAGCGGAATCAAATTTCATCAAAGAATGACATTTCCAAGTTCCTAGTAAAGGAAAGCAAGAATAGGAAAGCAGAGGAAGGAAGGAAAGCAAGAATAGGAAGAAGAAGGATATATACAACTAGTGTGGCCCAAGTGTACAAGGATCTGCCAAGAAATAACTCTCTCCAAAGTCCAAACATGCCTGAACTGAACTTCGCCGGATTGCATAAGCATCCAAATATCTTGAACAATAGTTCTGAACATTTGATTCTCCAAAGGGATTAGAATTCTTCTAGTGATGCTATCAATTCAATAACAATCTTGGAAGATGAAATGTTCTAGTAAATGAATTGCCCGATGTTTTAGGGCTTACTGGATTAGGGCCTTATGCCCAGGCCTAGACTGTTCGAAATCCTGTATAAAACCAACAACCCAAAACTCTAGCTCAATCAAATGAGGACTAACAAAAAAACCTAAAACCAAATCCAAAGGGAATGTGGAAAAACTAAAGGCAAAGCTTGCAGAAATTTTCTGATATTTCTTCTTGGTAATGAACAAGGTTACAAACCTAAATTATATATAGAAGAAGTTGGGTGAGAAACACACTTCATCACCCATACATCTCTTACACACAAGACTAACCTAAAGTAACAAGGCAGCACAGCTGTGACACAGAAACCGAGACCACCATGTTGCTTTAGGAGACTAGCAACAGACACCATGTTGCTGCAGAAGAGGAGACCAGCAGCTGTATACAGCCCATAAGTAGCTGTCACACACTTATACAATCTCACACCTTTAAAGTCAACTTAAACTAGATTAATTCAAACTGAACAAATCTCTTACACAGCAACTCTGATATACAAGTAATGTAAAGTGTACGTTAATTTGAACTAATCTCTTATACAACAACTCTGACATATAAGTAATGTAAAGTGTACAAGTAACATATAAACATTAATAGGTAAGCCTGGAAGGAGACCACAACACCCATGTATCCTCTAGATCTAGGAGACCACAACACCCATGTATCCTTCGGATACAACCATACTTGCATACCATAGCCATACCGGCCTCCAATATTCCTCCAATAGGGAATTGATCATGTATATAAATCACTACTTGGGATGGAGAGTTACCCTTGTTTTTTTTTTTTGAAAGTACACCTTGTTTTGTTTATTGACTACTAATTTGATGAGGATACTAACATAAACTAGTGAACTCTAGGATACAAGGCTCGCAAAGCTAGAACAACTCATGGTTTTAGCTTGAAAGTTAATCTAAACTGTGTTCCACCCTGACCCCCTAAATTCATCTCATAAATATAATTCTGATGATATAATGCCTAATCTAACTGAGCAAGAGTTTGTACTGGTTTGTTAGGGTTGTTGCATCCCTAATGTGATGGTCCATTTCTTGCTCAGGAGAATTAGGTGTCTTCCATTCAAACTCAATATCATCGAACTCTTGGACATAGAGACCATGTCCCTCTGTTTGTACTGGTTTGTATCTTCTTGTTTATTTGTGAAGCTTCACGTGTTTTGTTCTTTTACCTCGGTTTTACCCGTCAAACCACTCCACAATTCGGTGAAAAAATTTCAGCCAAAGAATTGGGTCAAAAATTTTCCAAACTTGGGTTTTCTAAAAGCGAATGTATATCAAGTAAACAAATTTTAATCGCCAAATTTGCAAAAACGGGAAACGTGAAAAGTGAAGCGTTTCCGTACTCAACTGGCCACATCAAATCAAAAAACTACATAAACCACCTCACAACCTTAATCAAATCGATTTCATCGAGAATGAAAAAAAAAAAAAAAAAAAAAACTTAAATCAAATCTTCATTAATCAAATCAATTAAATCCATAAATCCGCAGTAATATTAATTTATAATCAATAACAAAGCGGCTTATAATAATAATAATCAAACAATATCAACATCCTCCACCGTACAACCAAATCACCACAGTCCCATCAATATCACCCGGAATTATAAATTCTGTTCAGGAATATAATAAATAAATATTAAACAAGTTATTCTAAAACCCTAAACCGCGATCGTCTCTGATGAGTGCGCCAAAAATAAACCAAACCGAACCATGACGTCATCTTACGTCCTCCTCCATTTAGTGCAAGAGCCATGCAGCGACGGCGACGGCTGCCACAGATCCCGCAGCGTAGACGCGGGTGGCAGCGGATGCTGGTCCGGGAGAGGCGGCGGTAGCGGTTGGGGAGCCAGCTGGGGCGGCGGCAGTCTCGGAGGTTGGGGGAGCCGGTGGGGAGGAGCTGGTGGGGGATGAGGTGGAAGAAGAGTCGGAAGATGAGTGTTTGGGGGAGGAGGCGGGGGAGGAGGTTGGTGGGGATGAGGAGGAGGAGGAGGAGGAGGAGGAGGAGGAGGAGGAGGTGGGAGGCTTGCTGGAGGGGCTTGGAGACTGAGAGTGCTGAGAGGGTGGTGGAGACTGGCTGCTGGGAGAAGGAGACTGAGAAGATTGCTGGGGAGGAGGAGACTGAGACTGGGGAGACTGAGACTGCTGGGAAGGAGGAGGAGACTGCTGGGGAGCCTGACCCTGCTGACCTTGCTGGCCCTGAGGAGATTGAGACTGCTGGCCCTGAGGAGATTGAGCCTGGTTATTATTACCTGATGGAGACTGAGCTTGGCCCTGGCTTTTGGATGGAGACTGAGCCTGATCACCCTGACCTTTGTTGTTGGGGTCGGCGGAGGCAGCCTCAGCGAGAGGAGAAGCGAAGGCGGCGAGGGCCAGCATGGTGATCAAGACAACGGCGGAGCGAGCCATTGTGGTAAGGAAATGCGGGTGTTTGAGGGGTCGAAGTGTTCTTTGGGACTCTTGCTTTCTCAAACAGACACAAAACTGATACGATGAGATTGTGAAGGAGAAGAGGAGGGGGGGGTATAAATAGCATCATTTTGGGGTCTAAATTTGGTTGACAGGGTAAACGTGTAGGGTTGGAAAGCGTGGTCTCCGCGTCGTAGTGAATCAAACACAGTCTGTAAGTTTCCGTTTTGGTTTGATTTCATGGCTGTAATTAGAAAAAAATTACGCGATATGTTTGGAATCATTGGCGGACAGTAATATTTGGGGTTTTCCATTTACAATTGTGATTGACACGTTAATTACATCGAAGAAACAATAATTAACGTACAAATTAAGGTCAGATTAAGAGAATGATAGTAGGAAAGGGTGCTATTTTAGGGTGGAATGGGAAGAGTAAAAAGCGCGGGAGTTATATTGAGGAGCGCAAATAGCGTGTTGTGATTCATTGTTATGGCTAAAAGCCTAAAAATGCTAATTAGATCAAGCCATGAATTTGTGTCGAGGAACAAAATATCAATGATTCGTTACCAAAAATAAAGAATGAGATTGATTTAACTTGGTTTACGAATGATTGAAATCTATACATGCATATTATATCATGAGACATGAATATTCTAATATATTTCCATGTATATGCATGATACACTCATTTATTTATGGTTCTTATCGTGGTAAATAGAGATATATATATTTCAGTAAATTTAGTTATAAAAACTTCATATATGACATTTTTATTTATTATTATTATTATTTTTGAATATGGGCTAAACTTGCAGCCCTCACGCCATAACCATTAAGCCGAAAATAGGAGAATAAAAGGGGGGACATTCGGTCTAAACCTCATAACGTAACATCCTAAAATAATATCATGAGTGACTACCATGCCGATCAAGCACCATTTACTACTCTGTTTGCTTTACAATTTTGATGGACAGAGAAATTTATGGCTCTGCGTAAGCTTTATCTTTCCGGTATGTCACCAAAATTGTAAAATATAGTGGAAAAGCTGATCAGCTTTTTCACTATGTTGCCACTAGAAAATATCTCCAGTGACACTAAGTCTCATCCTGCCACTGATCAGCTTTTCCACTATGTTGCCACTAGAAAATATCTCCAGTGACACTAAGTCTCATCCTGCCACTATGAGACTGTGACCATTTGACGAAGTAAGGAACTCGCCGCCTCATTAGAGTTAGCAGACATGGCATGCTGAGTGCACCTACCAGAACATAACCCACGTCTCCAAGTATCAAAGTGCTTAGGAATTATTGGAAACAAAAATTAACTACAACTACAAAGCCAACATAACTTAAAATTAAAATAAACACAGCCCAACATGGCCCAACTTGATTATAAGTTATGAATAAATAATTGTCAATGTGATAACTTGGTTATATTATACGTAATTATATAAAACAGATGTTGTAATTCAATTGAATTGTAATTTTAGTTTAGTTAATTATAAAATAAGTGTATGATATACATCAAGCAGCGTTATAGAGACAACCCAGAAGGAAAACGATTAGGATGGCGCACACTTAGTATGTGCCATGGGGTGTTATATATTCATAAATTATCTACGGTGGGAAAATTATAAGAAAAAGACGAGGAAGAAAGAAATGGAATCCATGTCTCACATCCTTTATCTTATTCTTTACTATTCATATCTTGGCATCAAAACTTGCACAAGTTAAAAATGGTACTCCTCTTACTCTTGGTACCACCAAATTGGCACCTTCGACAATATGTTGTGATTTTGGCCGTGTGCCCCTATGTACCCAAACACGCCATGTTGTGGCCACCATACCCATAGCGTTCATATGCAATGCTCCTATTAGATCATCATCCCCACAAAGTAATATCACTGCTATCACGTCTCAAACTGGAAAATTGTCTTGTGCAATTGAGATTAAAGTTTATGAAACATTCAGTATTATCTTGTACCCTCCAAAAAAGTTCAACCCTAGCCGAACTGTTCTGACCGTCGTCGAGACCGGACCGACCGTGCTCTATTTCAACGTAGGGTCGAGTCGATGAACACAGCTGTTTGAAATGTACGTAGCACAATGTTGTCACGAAACCACCAAGTTGAGACAAGCTAGAGTCGCGCCGTAGAGACGTCGAGCAACTACTGCTTATCATTCCAAATGAGAAACCCTTTGCATTTTAGCTTTTGCTTTTGCTTGTGGAAATGGTAATCACTCGTTTTTAAAGAAGTCACATTTCGCCATGCCATAAAACACTAGCTCCTTTAGGTGGTCGGGTGATTGTAAATGCACAAAGATATTTCATAAAGTTTCGTACGTGGGTGAGTCATTAGAAATCATACTACAGTAAGTTTATAATCAGTTATCATGCATGTTGACATCGATCGTCGATGTGTTAATCACACTGCATGGCGAAAGATCGAATAATGAAGTGTACAATTCGAAAGAAAGACTAGAGCAGACGAAATGTATAACAAATGAAATGGTTGTGAAAATAAGGGATTTTGACAAACTGGAATTGGCCTCCAGACACGGAAAGCTTCATATACCGATCGATATACTGTTATACAACATTTTGTAGTTGAAGTTCACTTTTCATGCCTCTGGCATTATTGCAGTATCTGTAGATGCTATATATCATCCACATGATCGATTATGTGATTATTAACAGTAATTACAAGCAATAGCTCCCTCTCTCTGCATATACAAGGCGGAGGCCGACAGTTCCTTATTGACGATCTGAAGTTCTGAACTACAACATAAAAACTACTTTAATGTTCAAGTGATATGAACGTGAATATCTAGAGTTGAAGGACATAAAATAATCGTGTCCCAGATGAGTCTTTCAAACCAGTGTTCGCGTGATCAGAATACTTCACTGGCAAGAAGCTTTGTAGCCGTGTGATCATTTTGCTTCAAGAAGAATTGATGAGTAAGGAGCCATGTTGTAAGTGCCTCCAATGCCTGGGACACCATCAAGCACACAGTCATTGGGAGACTCAAGATTAGTGTCGACCTGCAATTCAACAAGACTTGGTATTAGAGGAGTTCTATTGAAATAGCAGACGGCAAAATCATTTCAGCAACAGCATGGTCACGAACAAAACCAAAGGGATAACACTGTAGGATGGTAATATAAAAAGAGAGAAGATGATGCCGGCTAGCAGTGACAGCAGCTACAAAGCATGACATATATACTAATAAGGTGGCAAATAACTAACCACACGAAACCACTTCCTCGTTCCTGGTGGCGCGGGGATTGGAACTTCAATAAAATAATCATGAGCATTGAACGCTATATAGATGTCTCCTCCATTATTGTCATGAAACCTGCAAAAGAAGTTTTTCCATAGGCATGTTATCCAGTAAACATAGTGAGCTGTTGTGGTATAATTTGGGCATAAAGACCATAGCTAATATCATGTATTCCCTTGGTTTCCAGTGCAAGTGGTCTCAAGCGTTATCGGGATCAAAAGGACATCTAAGCTGTTGTTTGGGGACAATCCAAGTGAAAGAAAACAAAGTATCTGACTGACTTCAGGACAATCCATAAACCATTAAAAAAATTCCAAAACAAAATATTCATTCAGCAAGATCATGGTACCAAGGTGCTGCACAATAACAGAAACCAGTGGGCGACACTCCCCTCAAACAATATCTTAAAACATCCAGTTGGTGTATCAGATATCTACAATACTAAAGACGGTAGCAACTTCTTACGTAAATGCAAGAAACTTGCTCTCATAGTTGTCCCAGTTGCCTTCATGCCATGTCACATCACTCTGCATAAATCAAAGCTTAGTGACTCTTAGAAAAGGATGCCTCATTGAATGAGTCAAAAATAAGAAACCAAGGATAACAGAGAGATTACTTTCTCAAGAAATGTATCACGACCAAACACATGATGTGTTTTTCGATAGTTTATCACCTCCTTGAAAAACCTGAAGTGATTATTCTTCCGTGATTCCAACTGCCATGCCAAGAGATTATTCCATGCCATTCATCTAAGTTAAAGCTGAGAAGAAAAACAAATTTAAAGTAACTTACCTGTCCCCACTGGAAATGGTTAATAGCAGTATCGTGTCCATAACTGTTGTTATTTCCATATCTAGTATGCCCATATTCATCTCCCATCAGCATCATTGGTGTTCCCTGGACAAATGGAGTCAAAATAATATTTTAACACCACATGTTTGATAGTGGCACATATACTTCGGGGAAATCAAATGCAACTAGATTCCCAGAAAGACTGTTAAGATGATTGGGATAGGGGAATAATTTTAAATCTATTTAGTGCCAATTAGCAGACAGTAAGAATGCTGTTGATGAGGTATAATAATTTTAATGCTGCCAAAATCAGAAATGTAAGGTAAACTCTGAATTTCTGGAAACATATATCTAAGAGATTTACAATTTTTATGTAACATCTTAACAATACCAACAGAAACACGAAGTAAGATATTGCTTGAATTTGACAAACAAAATTGGTTATCAACATGTTTACCTGAGAGATCATTAATGCCAGATGAAAGTTTTTCATTTGCCGAGAGCGTATAGCTTTAATAGTAGAATCATCAGTTTCTCCTGGACAAGAAATAGAGATCAATAAAAGGACTTCACCATATGGAAAATATGAGAAATAAAATGAAAAGGATAAACATAGATTAATGCTAGATCTTGGGCTTCCAAACTCACTCTCCTGTCTGACAATTAAGCAATTTCAATAAACAAATTATATCGAAGACAGCCTTAGATCTAAAGACCAAAGGGTCAAGCCCCAAGGCCAACCATTCTATATATGGATGTCAAGCATGGCAAGTGGTACTAACTAACTGTCCATGTCCCATTTGCAGGAGTAAGTGTGCCTCCTCATATGAAGCAATAAATGCAGTATATGATAAAGGGAATCGGGACATTTTTTTCATAACTCATAAGTTAGTGAATATGCATGTAAACGACTAGTTCACTGCTATTTGACGATATCATAGTTGGCAATTGCTATTTCATAAACCAATATTTGTGATAAGAAATTCATACACACTACCAAGGCCTTCACAAGTAGAAAAACAATGGAAGATGAAAGCTAAGACTGGTAGACTTGGGAACAATACATCACTCCACAAAAAGTTTATTCTGCAGACTCAAGAAGAATATTGTATATGCACTTGTTGGCAAGATAAGAGGTATCCATGGATAGACCTGCCTATGGACTTCTAATCCTATAGCTTGACAACATTACTTCAGTCCTCAACAGTTGTAACACATCAATGCTAAGAACCGATCAGAATATATGGAGTAAGCATCAGATTTTACTCGTACCTTCATAACCACAATTCCAGCTCAGATTATCATTGTTTCCATCATTTCCTCCTTCTCCATTAGCATCATTGTGCTACAAAACCAATAATCATAAGAATACTGCATGACTAGACTTCCATAAATGGAAAACTCAGATAGCTTAGGAAAGTTAGAGTACCTTGAAATTGTATGAAACGAGATCATATAGTGTGAACCCATCATGCGCAATGATAAAATTAATACTGTGATAAGGCTTGCGCTTATTGGTCTGTGGAACAAGTGAAAATATTAGAACATATATCTAGAGCATACAATCAGTGTAGCAGTAACACAGATTCCTCAAAATACGAACCCTGGTGGACGAATAAATGCAAAAAAAAAAAGAAAAAAAGAAAAAGAAAAAAGAAATCAGACTAGAAAGCCCGCTTAACAATGTTTGACAATCATAAATTACAAAATGTAATAAAAGGTAATATACACTATTCAACAACAATTATCCAATACCCATGCTTACTTTGTAAAGGTCAGCAGATCCAGAAACACGAGTTGCAAAACTTCCTTTCATACCCGAATCCCCCTGTATAAACAAAACTCAATAAAACGTCAAAAAACCAGGATACATACAAGTGCATATGCAATTTTTAGATGTGCTTACGTTTCCATAAGCCACAGACCTAGATTCATGAAAGTGGTCTATGAAGGTAATTAATAATTATAAAGAAAAGATTGAAAAAGAGGGAGAACAAGTACGAATCTAATACTGCAAGGAAGTTCAGAGCTGTCAAAAGAAAGAAAGAATCAACAACCATGTACTATTATACAACCAAAACTTGAAAAGTATATGTCATAGCAACATATGATAATGCTTTGAACAGCAACCACTGATCTAAAACTGAAAACTTATCCAAATACATCAAAACCATTTATTAGATTTAGCCCATATTTCTTAATTCATTTGAGAGATCTTCCAATCAGAATGCCTGTGTTTTCGATATCCACTGCTCAGTTCTTGGATATCTCACTTTAATTAACATGAATGAGTTTTAGACCCATCTGAGTTGGATCATTGTCATATAACAGAATTACCTTTATAAATCTCCTCAAGTCATCACGATACATTCCATTCCATTCGGCCCACCTGCATTTAAGAAATCTCAAAATTAATCGAGGTGAGCCATCCAAACTTTCTTATTCACACACAATTCTATATGGAGAAACTCTTTCATAACTAATTTCAATACAAGTAAGTTCTTTAGAGACTAGTGAAATGTGTTAATTGAAGTACTATTGAAATGCTTGCTTCTTAGAAGGTTAGGTGCCTTGATAATCTCCTGTGTTCTTCATCATGGAACTAATTGTTGTTTAATCAATGCATCAGAATCTTTCAATCTTTATAAAATTCAGTAATTGAATGCCATTACCATAAATTTTACAGATCATATTTTAGTAATAAGTCGTATTTGTAAGATAGTTAACTACCTGTCCCAGTTTGGAAATCTTCCAACAAGATAAAGGCCTCCACAATCCCAAGGCTCAGAAATAATTTTACATCTTGATAGAATGGCATCTTTTGCGATAGCCTGGTCCCAGAAACAACACCAACAAACAAAAAAGCAAAACACTTAGTCAATCCTCCTAAATGCGCTTCAGATATCATAATGCAATAAACAGAAGGCAACTCAACTGCTAATCATAATGCACTATGTAATGTATTCATAAAAATTAGCAAAACTTATGACTATACAACTCCCCAACTATGATCTCCAAGTTTTTGCTTGATTCCACATGTTGGACTCTTTAGTGATGGGAAGAGATTCACATGTGGGAAAGTGTTAGAATATAAAACAGGCAAAATCTATCAGCCCCCAATAATAGTATACATGCATATGTGGATCTCTGTATCTGACTTCAGCAAATAACTTACCCTGATTACTGGCGGGGCATCAAGTGGAGCTCCATTTGTTCCCCGACAAAGAACACTAGCAAGGTCAAATCTAAATCCATCCACATGATATTCAGTCACCCTGAAAATGTGTAACAAAAGAGGATGTATGAAGCTCGATATTGGCTAGCGCTTAAAAATCAACAAACAAAGACTGCAGATGTGATCGAATCTGAAATTTAATCATTTTAGACAAGCTTTGGCCAGAATTGGACTCTTTTCTAATAAGTTTTAGGCACATAATTATGAAACAGTAAAAACAACAAAAGGCCAGGGTTAAGGAAAGCTCCACTCGAGTATTAAAAGCTAAGAACTATATGTTGGTGTTAAGAAAAAGAAAGAAAGAAAAAAGAGAACAACAAACACAAAATCAAAATCAAAATGTAGCTAGCAATAAAGAAATCGCTCTGAATTCTCTCAATTGTGTACTTACCAGTGTCTTAAGCTCTCAAGAACGAGCTCCATAACAACAGGATGGTTACAGTTTAATGTGTTCCCTGGAGACCCGAAAGAACAAACATTCTGAGAATTAAATATGCTTATGACAAGGCAATCCTTTTTTGCTTTCAGGACTCAGCTTTTCATATCAACATCACTGATATCAAATACATGTACTTTTCTTCGGTAAAGCTAAAAGGAGAATACTAGCAAAGAAAGACAAAACATATATAATTGTAAATTAAATATAATTAGCAACATCATACTTTTTACAGTGAAAAGAAATTTATAACATATATCTGCACGACACAATTTAGGGGTAAGAAAAGAGACAAACAAGACAATTTTACTTACCACAGCCCGAGAAGTTCAGTAATTGGCCATTGTTGTTTGGGTCCAGCATGTAATAAACCTATAGAGGAAGGATGCATCATCAAAAACAAAAATAATCTGATACGATCAGTTAATATCTTCTCTGAAAAATATTGTCCGAGTAAAAGTGTCGACTGAGCTCAGCCTTAACATATTTTGGCATTGAGGGAAATAATCAAACCACAAAAAATACTAACTAAAATTTTCATTAGAGAAGTAAGACATCACCTTATTATCTATGCCACGAAATGAAGTGGTATAAGGGTATGCGTCATCAGCTTCATTTGTATGGTTATAGACAACATCCAAAATGACCTGCACAGAGGAAGAGATTTTACTTCTGCAATTATGGGCACTTAGCTCATAAGAAAAAGAGTTAAATAAAAAGAGGTCTACCTCAATCCCAGCACCATGCAAGGCTTTAACCATTTCTTTAATTTCATGGGAAGCTTTAAGGGGTCCTCCACCAGCACTCGCATAACGGCTCATAGGCGCAAAGAAGTTTATTGTTGAGTAACCCCATGTATTAATCTTAAGCAACAGAAACCATCAGGAAAATAAATTAGATCACTCCGTTATGCTAAAAATTAATGCTCACCACCTTAAAAAGTGAGAAAACAGAATGTAGACTAAATTTGTTCAATTTCAGTTTATTAGTGTATTAGAAAAGACAAGAACAGATGAAAAGACCATCCAAGTAAAATGTCTTGGATAACCAGCTTAAATTTCATCTGGAACCGCCTGATACATCAATCCAACAGTAATTATCCCTTTCTAACAAGGACTATCATAATTGAACACCTTATGAGTAAATATGCTTCATGGTGATTCATTAGCTAGATTCCTCGTACAGCATTGAATTTATGTCCTAACCACACCAAAAATAGCTGAAAAGATATATTTCATAGTTTTATTTCAATTTGTTTAATTAGCATCCATCAAAGATAATCGTCATCATTTTTCATTGTAGTCCCAGACCATCAATGAGAGAGAGAGAGAGAGAGAGAGAGAGAGAGAGAGAGAGAGAGAAGAATAA
>NC_020495.1:11999613-12009399 GCF_000184155.1 Fragaria vesca subsp. vesca | reverse complement strand
GAGAGAGAGAGAGAAAGATTACTTTGAAGGTGAAAGAAAGAATACTTTGAAGGTGAATAAAATTAGATATAGAAGCAACCTACCTAGCTCTCTTCGTTAACACTAACATTATCTATTGATAATCTTACTTTTCATATGTTGTAATGTAGTGGTTTGTTCAGGTATTAAACCATCCAACAATGAAACAGTAAGATTCAATGAGTAAAATCCAATGACAAAGTGTAATACCCTGAGACAAAAAAAAAATAGTATTCCTGCTATATAAGCGAACTAGCATAAATCCTGATATATAGAGAAAATTTGGTTTACATAAGCAAATAGCTTCTAAATTTTGCATGGAAGTGGCATAATTTGGTTATTGAAACTTGTACAGCACTCCATTTCATTTAAATAGTGCCTACATAGATCCAAGGGCATGAAAAACTGATTTACTTACCATGTGATCTCTAGGGTTTGAACGCCTTTGAAACTCAAATTCATCAAATTCAAAGACAGGCAGCAACTCTACAGCATTGATGCCGAGCTCTAGAAGGTGTGGAATCTTAGAATTCAAATGAAGGGGAAAAGTCAGAGAAATGTAGCAAACCAAAGCAAATAAACAGATATATTCTATGCAAATCATAACCAACGATAAAGGACAGATGATTAGACAGTATAGTAGTCAAGTCTTGTCTTCAGCATGCGACACTTCATCTCATGAAAGAGAGAACTACATGTATTCACAATGTAATATCATTTCTTTCACAACATTCAAAACCTAGAATCTAGGTCCCCTTGGATCATTTCATTTGAAAGGATAGATGTTCATTAGTCTTCTCTCATGATATTCATGCCCGACCATAACCACTTAGCAATAAATGAAATTCTATGACCAAGATCAATCGGCATTACTTTATAAATAGATTGGGACCTTCAAATTGTTTTCATAACTCGAGCATATTCTCAGTTATTTCTACTCAAACTGAATCCACATGTTGAGAACTATTAGACCGGTGAAAGGCAGCATGACTGAACCCAAAATACTATCTACATTTTCAGCAGTTGCTCGTTATCATCAACTGATCATAGTTTCTTCGTGAATAATTTTAAAGTTCCTTGGAAACAAAAGAAGGTATTGAAATTGCTTAGAAAACGTCTAAGGTAAAGAAGGATTAAGCTTAGAATCAGTAGACGTTCTGTAGATGGATATATATAATACCTTATCAATCAGACCACGGTAGCTACCACGAACATTTGGATCCAGACCACTGGATTCATCAGCTGTAAATGCACGAACATTCATTTCATATATAACAAGATCATTCTGCAAAAACAGCAGCAAACGAAGAGGTTGTGGTTCAATAAATGCTTTTTAAGTCTACTTTCAACTCAGAAACAAGAGATATAATCAAGTCGTTCATTTGACAAACAAAAACTTCAAATTCTTAATTAAAACATGGGAGATTGGAAGAGAAAGAGAGGACATAACATTTTCAATCTGATTGAACCAGTTCGTCAACAGAATTGTTTATCTTGTCTAGTGAATGACAACCACAAGGGGAAATTTAATTACCTCAGGAATATTTGGAAGCTTGTAGTTGTCTCCCCAATCAAAAGGTGAGCTATCAAAATCGTAAGTTCCAAGGAATCCAGATAACTTTTCTCTGGAATCTCCAAAACAGCGTCGACCTTCAACTAGCTTCGCATAAGGATCTATTAGTACAATGCTGCTGTCAAACCGATGCCCTTGATCCCAACCATGAGGCCCATCAATACGGTAACCATAAAGGACATTGCTTCGGGGAAAATCCTGTAAATAAAGAGCTTTTATCATCATGACATCTGAGAAAAAGGGTTAGATATATATACTTGCACTCTCAATAAGAAAATATAAGTGAGGGAGCAGGAGACAGAAAAAGATTAAAATGTGTTCAAGGGAACACCATGTGAAACACAGAACAGCAGAAAGCAACATGATAATCTAGCAATTAAAGTTCAGATGTTTACCTTTATACATATGTGCCAAATGTCACCTGTCTTGTTCTCATTAGGATCCAGAGCCAGCTCAGTCATTCCACCATCTGGCCCTCCAAACTGTCCCCTGACAAAAGTTACATTCGTTAAAACAAATCAGGAAACAGAGATGGGAAGGATAAGGAGCAATTGATTTTTTAAATCAAAATATTTATTTCTATAAGTCTAACAGAATGTATAAGCGTTACTGCAATATGTAGAAACAACAGGCAATAAACGAGAATATCCAAAAGACATACCGTTCCCTTTATTTAAATACAAAGATTCTATGAAGAACTGAACTATCCCCGGTTCCTAATAGAAAAGAGTATCTAACTTTTGTTCGAATAAAGACCACTGTATATGTATCCAGCCTTCCACATTGAAAATCCGAAATAAGGTTTACAGGATAATTTCTCATCTGTTAACCCCAGTGGGGAATAACTTACACCAGCAAGGACCACCAATGTTTCCAAACCCAAATTCGCATGAGTCCACTCTGGTCTCTTAAATAAGCAACAAACCATTTGGAGATAAACTCAGCTTTTCTGAACTGTAACAAGTATTAGTTTCCCATGAACCACCAGCCGTTGTTCACTTTAGTTTTCAGGTTTTCTTAAATGACTCAAAAACTTGATGGCAGGATATTCTGTCAACTAAGGGTGAAAGATTTTACACGAAGATGCCCCAAAAGCACGGCAGACCAATTCTTGTAACCAACTAGCCTAGACAAACTCAAGGAGACTTATCTGAAAACTTTGAGATTTTTTTCATCAGTCGAGTTACTCAAGAGGTGATGTAACTGGATAAATCTGAAAAGAAGTTATGGAAGAAAATGGTAGCATTGCTATCCGATTTGACAAATTCAAATAAGAGTCAGACTGAAATGATTTTCACATTCCTAGTAAAAAAATGAAAATATGATTCAGTGATTGAGAGCATGTCAAGCAGGAAGAGTCAGGAAGGGCAAAAAGAAAACCTCTAGACAATCTGATCGAACCCATTAATTGAACTTGAAACTTACTTGGACCTGCTGATTTAACACCGCAGTTGGACAAATACAATTTGATCATAAGTGATATTCATTATCTAGACATGGATATTAATCAAAGGAAAAAGGGAAATAAAGAAATAGAATGCACCTATCTGCAACTTTAATGCAGAGAGTGACAGCGGTTGCGTGCTGTGAGAAAATGGCAAAATTGACCCCACGATCAACTTCTGATACACCGAGCGGAGAAGCCTGACCTGGAGAAGTTTCCCATGGCTGGCTGGTTTCTGGCAGTTGCGCTTCTTCCTATAAAGACAAGCAGTGAAAACATGACAATGTGGATTTTCCATCCAAACAAGGTTAAAAGATAAGGGATTAAGAGAACAAAATTGGAAACAGAGGATAAGGTAACAGTTCTTTATTGTTTCACACAAAGTTGGAGTTTTCAATCTGGGATTCTTCATCCTTCACACACCAAATAGCCATAGAAAAGGTCTAGAGTTCCCTATCTGGAATTCCATATTCCCCGCAAAATGAAACCGATAGATGTCTTAGAATACTACGTTCAGATATGTATTCATCTTTATGTCTAATAATTTATCACACTCTAAAAGCTTCAGTCACAATACAAAACAGATAAAACCAGTACCTCTAGCACACTTCCTGGAGCACCCTGACCGTAAGCATTAGCCGTGCTATGCTTGACATGATCCCGGGTCTAACCTACGCCAAAAATCCAGCCACATAATCAATAACAGTGCAAATCCCAAATAACATATGTTAACCTCATTCACATTACAGAAAAACAAACATGCCTTTCTCACAAGCCCTTGCTGACTGCTCCCCGTCGCTTGTTTACTCAACTTCAACCTAATAAAACCATCCAAAACCAACCCAATTAACCCTTTCATATCATGATTATCATCCCATCTCACAACACACCATTTTCACTATTCATAACAAGACTCATCACTACATCACTGAAAAATAAACCATGAAGCTGGTAATTCTAATTCATTAAAGCGAATACCATAAAAGCTTACGAAACCAACAAAACTGAACCAATAAAATACACATTACTACAAAACTCAAAGCCAAAAAAAGAAAGCAGGACAAGTGAACAAGAATCACTACCCAGTATCAAGAACAGGGGAAGCAACAACACACGACGAAACACCAGCCTGAGTTGAAATCGGTGATGCTGAACCAAATAGCGGGAACCTCGAGACATTTGAATCGTACAAATGTGGGGTAGTACGTAGAAGCATCTTAGACCTTTCGCGATTGCTACTATGATTCTGATGATGGCAGAGTTTCATAAAAGAAGAGAGTGCCCTGAAAGAAAGAGAAGGATTGAAGCAAAAGAAGAGCCAAAAGGGTATCGGAATTTACCAAAAAGGAGATACCTTTACGACTCAACCATGGAGATTGGGAGCCAAAAGCTTCGATTTTTCTTTGTTTAGAAATGGGGCAGTTTCCCAATGCCTGGGATTAGAGTACGATTGAGGCAAAAGGGTACCGGATTTTAGAGAAAAGGAAGAAGCTTTGCGATTGAATCAGTAGAATTCAGAATCAGAATAATAAGAAGAAGAGTGGGAATGAAGTGAGTGAGTGATAGATTTTCTGGGGAAGTGAAGAAGCTGCTTATTCATGTCTGCCACGTGAACGGACACGAGAGAAGTTGGGGTCAGTTTTCGACACGTGTCCTTGATGGCAGTCTCTTTCTTCTTCTGTGCAAAAATATCACTAGAGGCTTTCCTTGGATCTTCTCTACCTTTTTCATTTTTGTATTGTTTTGCTTTGGATCTTCTTCTTCTTTGTTTTCTATTTGTTTGCTTGGATCTTCTGCGTTGGTTTATCTTGGTTTGGACCTGTATTATTGAGGACCCGAAATTTTGACACCGTTGAGCCTTGAGAGATGATAAAGTTGTTTAATGGTTCGTTACTTGGGGATATACTGTGATACATTAGTGGTGAGTGTATCGATGTTTGATATCGAGGTAAATTAACTTCATGTAGTGATAGAATAGCTCTAGTATAGAGTTTGAGAAAACCAAGCTGCTTTCTGATGTCATTCAAAGCCAAGGTTTGCTATTCTGTGAGCAACTTTGTTGCAAGTTCTGGGTCCGTAGGTAACTGGCACCCTTGGCAAGCTGTGCTGCAGCTCTAGTATATCATCTTTAATGCTACCAAATTTACAGAGATCTGCCCTATTATGTGCAATATCATGAACAGCAGCAAGACAATCTTTTCCACTGTAGCTAGAAGCTGAACCTGTTTAGCCGAACTGACAAGTAGGCATGTAGCACAAATGGGCAAGAGCAGCAACAAACTGGCTTTGGGGGTTTATGGACTAATATCAAGTATGAGCATAAAGAATGTTAGGATTATAGGATTACATTAGAGAAATGTAGTTATGTGACTTCATTATTTCAACCTACATGTACTTCGTAACCTTTATTTTTTTTCAATCATAACAGACACAATGTAACCTTTAAAGCTTTCTTCATTCTTTCTTTGATGTCATTTCATATTCAGCTGTACTTTTCGTTATCCATGTCGCTAACAAAAAATTGATAAAACATTTTAACGAGTTGGTGCACCTAGTTACGTATTAATTCAGAACCATGGAATAGTTGGTCCTTTTGTGAATAGAGTTCAACATATGTTCATGTATGTCTCTACTTATTACTCACCGCTCGCATCATGTGATTTGTTAGAAGAAAGCATCTAGAGATATACTTTAAGAAATGACAAACACCATCGGATCAAGTTACATGAATGGTTTCGGGGTGACCTTTTCATGTTAGAAGAGTACAGCAGTCGCAGTACACACCATGATATGACGAAGACTAATACCTACTTACTCTCACTTGGTTTCTTCCTGGACATTTATATCTGAAGCTTGTAGTTCAATCTCTTTTAGTTTAGGCATCTACAATTCAGGCAATCTGATCCCCAAAAGAAAAGGCATCACAGATTCACAGTGCTGAAGTCTGACAAAGATTGATTTAATTCGTAGTGTAATAGAAACTTTTACGCAAAAAAATATGATACATTCTCCTGCCAGAAGAAAAAGGCACCAGTTAACTACAGGCACACTTGTACAGTTTACACATCCATAGTCCTTCAAATTCACTCCCCTCAAGCAAATCGCCAACGAAATAATTATAAGTATATTTTCGGCTTCATTGGCATCTTACCAAACGTACAAGTAAATTATCTCCTGGGTGCTCATCAAAAACATGACGATCTCATATTACAAACCAATAAATAAACATTTGCTTCCAAATATAATTTAGCTATCAACAATTTCCCCCTTTACCTCCACTTGAAGAAGAGATCCCATCAAATGTATTTAGGGGTTTGTTTCTTTAATCTGGAGGAAAAGGAATGTGACTGGAAAAAATTTCTTCAAAATGAGAGAAAAAAGTAAAAAACTATCACCTAACGAATTGAAACAGTTTTGCAGAAGAATGACTTCTTTTCTCTAATTCTTCTCTTGCTATCCAAGAATGCTTTCACATATTCTCAATTCGGAATTGTGCGACGCTTGAGCATGGCATCTATATCTTCCCCACCCAAAAAACAAATATCAAATACTTAAAATGACAAAAAAAATAAGTGTTTTCTTTCAATGGTGGATATAAGTCACCAACAGCATGTTTGATTGATGTATACTTAACAAAACCGGTGTTCTGTCTCTTTTCATTATAGTTACAAACCCCAGGATGTATCCATGATCAGACAAATTTTTGTACCAAATCACCTACCTGCATTGATGTAACAGGTATCAAACAAGTGAAATATAATGACAATTAGACAAAAAAAGATTCATACTTGGAAGGGGAGCTTTAGGATAAATATGATGAAAGATGAAGGACTAGCATTGTATCGTCAAATTTAAAAATGAAGTTTTCCAGTCAGTACTACTTCACAGACATAAAATATTTCAGAGTCATCTCAAGATCTTTGCACTAAGTTGTTGCAAAGAAGTTCTAAAATCACTCTTTACAAATGAGGTTGTATGCATAGGCCCCCATAAGAACGTAATCTATAAATTAAATATAAAATCGTAACTGTAACTGTGAGGTCATTTGTAACAATTGTATCAGGCACAATCAAGATTTAAAAGAGTTCAAGAAATTATAAAAGTCATACTAGAGAGGCACTAGGGAGGGGTTAACAGACAAAACAAAAACAGAAAACAACAATGAGTTAATGACATTGTTTACCTCTGAACCAACTGGAGCACACGCACATTTTGCCAACCTCAAAGATGAGCAGACGAGCCAAACTATAAGCATGAAGGATGTGGCAGTTACTTGTTACTTGTTAGTAACACGATGAGTCTATAAATGCCACCAAACCACATTTCTAGGATGAAGCTCTATTATGTTGCAAAGATGCAGAAGCAGCTGCTGCCTCTGCTATTAATGAGACTGGTTGCCGAGCCTGTAGACAAGCACCTATCTCAAAGGGGTGCAACTCTGAGCCATCAAAAAGAAGATTAACACCAGGAAGGACAACGTCTCTGCTGTCAGCTTCTTCTTGCTCAATTTTTGGTGTGCTCACTGAAGGGGAATCTTCTACTGGCCTTGTGGCAGCCTCATAAACAGGAGATAGAGCATATGATCTGCGTGCCAGTGAAATAGTGCGGACGTTAGAGAAATTAATACACCTATCATCACAACACTGATCTGAATGTTATCCATGACCAACTGGATCATAGTTTATTTCCTCATCCAGGATTCATAAAACTTAATACGAGAAATACAAATAAAAGGTGTATCTACCAGTGAGAGAAATACAGATAAAAGGTGTATCTACCAGTGACACCTAAGTTTTACCACCAATGTACAACACTTGATATTTACCAAAAGACATGCAGAATTTTAAAGGTAATATCCAATTTATAGCTTCTAATTGGAAGTATCTATGTGACCGAAAGAAACACAAAAGCTTAAAAACTCAACTAAATGAAAGCTACAAATAAGAGCAAAATAGAACAGCTTGAGACAGACCTTAGAATGCTGCCATCAAAGCTCAAAACTTCAGTTCGGGAACGATGTCTACTAACTAGTTTTAGTCTCTGATGCTCACTTGAAGCTCCTGAAATCGGAGAAGAAGGGTCTATAAGAGGATTCCACCTTCCACTCACGTAATTCATGAGATGCCGTGAGAAGTCCTTTGGTTGCTCTTTCTGGTAAAGAAGTTTTGCGGCGGCTCCTGTTGCTTGGTACTCTGTGCAAACATCACGCAACCTTTTCCGTAAGCTTTGCATTGAATCATGATGCTCGGTAAATAAATCCTTTTGAAGTAATTGTGATGATACCACTCTTTTGCAAATATTATTGCACAATTTAGGATTAAACAGTGGCATTCCAAATTCCACACTTAACGGGACCCATTCATACTTCTCCTCATCAGGCGCAAAGTGGTCTGAATCTCTTTCTTTGAAAAGTTTCAATAAACGAATGTAGCCAACTGTCCACAATTCTATCTTGTTTGCCAAATCAGTTAACACAGAATCCAGCTTTGAACTTTCTTTTTCACACAGTTCCAATTCCTTCCCCATACAACCAATTGAACCATCAGAGTTCTTCAGCGGTAATGGAATATCCATCGTAACGATTCTACCTGATTCATCAAGGTCATATCTACTGAGGGGCTGCACTAGTACAGCAGAGTATTTAAGAATTGAATTTAAGCAATGTAAAAGTATAGATCCCTTTACTAGATTTCCTTCAAACTTGCCTCCCAACCCTCCAACTGTAGAACCATCCCAAGACCATAAAAGGGCTTTCTCACAACCAGCTAGTGGTGCAGGAAGCAAGCGTAAGCACTGTCCCTTCATCAGAATAACAGATAGAGGTCCACAGCCAACAGCTGAGTACAATACTATTTTCATCCAAGGAGTCATGGATGAATAAGAGGGAGGACCAAAATTAATAGGACCTGTAGGTCCAGGAAGTACTGACGAAGGAGGAAGAGGAACCATAGACACAACTATATCGTAGTCACGACGAAGCAACCGATCCAAAGTGGCTGGTGCCAGGGACGCCAAACTTTCACAACGAAGGATATCCACTCGGAATTTCTTTTTCCTCTTATGCAATTCTCCTCCAACATCTGAACCTTCATCAGGTATCAGTTTCTCACTGCTTTCATGTTTAGAATCTGATTTAGAGTCTTCATTTAAGCAAGTGATATCTTCTGATGAAGTACCAATCTTTACTTCCTCACTTGTAATATCATTCACATCTTCGACCAAAACAGAACCATCCCGGGGCATCTCTGATTTCTCAGAACCATCATCATCAATTGTGACTTCATGTGTACTAAGGTCTCCTGATTCGTTAGGCAGAGGGACATCAGGTATGAGTGTAGTCTGATCATCGTTGGAGTTTATCATATCCATCTTATTGTAAAGTTTGTCAGCTTTCACATCAGTTGCAACCCCTCCTGATTGAAGACATTCCAAAACACAACGAAGGCTAAATGCGTGATTTGCAAATTCCTGTAGTTCTCCTTCAAATTTGGTTCCCTCTAGCGTACTAAGATCCTTGCAAAGATCTGTAATGCTAGCATGACCCAACTTTCCCGCTTCGTATAGTGTCACAGCATGAGATTTCAGGCCTGAAACAAATTATGAGTAATTTCAAGAAGATATACAATTCAAGCCTAAGAGACATCTAAAACATGTTAATACTTTTATTTGCTGCTGGAAATGGCCAGGGCTGCCTAGTCACTCTATCATTAAATGTTCTAATTTGTTTGGTGTGTGTGTGTGTGTGTGTGTG
>NC_020495.1:11987842-11999593 GCF_000184155.1 Fragaria vesca subsp. vesca | reverse complement strand
GGGGGTGTCATTACATACATGGCCACTCAATCAAACATGACAAGCCTAAGAAACATTCAAACCATGGTAATATCTGGTGGAAGCGCATAAACTAGTTTTATTTGCTGCCAGAAATGGCCAGGGTCGCCTAGTAGTCCCTCTATCATTGGGCGTTATAATTCTTTTGGGGTCATACAAAAATAAAGCAAACATACAGACATGGCTATTCTTCATTTAATGAACTTAAAAGTATAAAAAATACTGAAACAATGCATTTTTCCTCAAGTAACTTTTCTTAGAGAAGAGTCTGGTTTAAATTACTTCAAAGATCATTGAAAAAGATTGGCAAGAATGCTGACTGTACAGAAGTCAATTGAATAAAACTAAGGGTTGAGTTTCGTAATGCCTGTAGCCAGAAACCTGGGAAAATGAGAATAACCTTCACCTTGTTTGCTTTTGCTTGAGAGACCATCTTTTTCTTACAGTTTATTTGACAAAGTAATATCTGTGGTACTAGTCAGGATGTGAAATATTAAAAGTAGATTTTATGGAATAAATGCCACAATGGGGAGACCAGCACATGAAAGACACTGTAACATATGAAATAGCTGATGAGACCTCATATACATCAGGTCAAGCGGCTGTAAAGGAAACAAGGGCAGACCAATACCATGTGTTTTATGAATCTTTGGTCTAGTGCATCTAATAGTCCTGGTACCTCTTCCAGACATTTAGATTAGTTTATGTGTTGATGGAAGTTTACAGCTCTATATTTGTTCACTCAAACACAACTGCAGATACAAGCCTCTTTATCTATAGGCTCAGTATTAATCAGATTGCAGATTAAAACTTGTTAATATTCAATGTCATAAACAAATCTGGTATTCAGAAGATACAGACCTGGTGAAACAGATCCCATCATAAGATAGGATGTTATGTTTGCATCAACGACAAATGCAACACGATCCTGTGCAGAAAATGGCCCATAGTTTTCTCTCCCTGAAGCATCACCTTGTAGAGTAGCATCACCATCAGCAAACATATTCCTTGAGCCCATACTACGACCAGATGGATCTTCATCAGTAAGACTGTTTCTAGGAGATCCCGATAAACCTGTATCTTGAAGAACAGATGCTGGGTCAAATACTTTTACGGCCCATCCCAATCGACATGCAAAAGATGCAGCAGCCTGCAGCTGTGCAAGGTCAGCCTGTAGTGTTGATGCCAGCTCAGCGACAGTTGCATTCTCACTTGAAACAACAAATACTGCATATAGTATCCTGAATTATAAAATACAGAGTATTGTTATTCTGGTTCCACTGCAAGAAATGAATAATTGAAATGAATAACAAGCCATATCTGTACTAAAACAAGTTCCTTACTCCTCTATAGGATCTTCATAAGATTGCTCTCTGTTCGAAACAAATCCTTCAAGCCTGCAAACTGTAACGGGGTATCTAATTAATAATCCAAGGCTACAGTCCACAACAAAATAGAAGCCTGATTCCATAACAACCGATAGTATATCAACAAATGATTACAAAACATGGAGAAACTAATTATGATCACAGGCTTGCAGTCAAACATCAGGAAAGCCTAAGTAAGGCATTTTTCCTGATATATAACATACTGTAATGGAAAAGAGTAGATGAAATCACTGGATCCACTGTGAACATAAAGTTCACAAGCTCTGAGCTGGGAAAAAGAAATGTACTTATTGGCCATAACACATTTTAGTTTCAGAGCATCTTCTTTTCAATAATTAAAACAGATTTTTATAAAAAAGAAAAGGATGGATACGATATAGGATGGATACGGAAGAATGAAAGAATAATTTGGTAATTCAGAATCTCATTTTAGTCTAGCCTAAAACTAATTCAAGAGCAAATAAACAGAGATAAAGTCAGAAAATCTATGTGATCAACATAAAAAGTAAAATAAAGACCCCCGGATACTACATGCTCAGGGAGCTCGACAACCTCACAATGATCATGCTAACTGGTAACCGATACGACTCACCTTTAAAACGATCATCGGGATACACAGGAACATCAAAGTATATTAATCCTCGTTGGTGAAGACCCTTAATAATAACAGGATCGAACAGGATATAAGAATTTGCTTCCTCTTTACATACTTTATCTATTGTAGCCATTTCTTCCTCCGAAAGTTTCTACAAAGGAAGGTAACTATTATGAGTTTTGCCAAAAGGACCATAACCAATGTCTCGTGACTCCACTGAATTTTCCAAAGAATAAAGTTACAGAATTAATTTATTTTTAGTTCTCACCTTAAATTCTTCCAGTGTAAAATTCACTAGACAAATCCCCCACCATGGTTCAATAGCAAAATCCACAGGTTGTGTAGGTAAAAGTTCCTTTGCAATTGACTTGTTCAGCTTCCACATAATTTTCTGGATAGCTCAAAATAAGATAAACAGGTAAGACAACACAAAGTCCTTCCACAATCACCATCTCTAATATTATGTATTGACAGAAGAAGACATTCTTAAAAGAAATTACAGATACTTTAATATATGAGATTTAACCACCTCAGCTAAAGACTACGCAAGTCTCATTTTAAACATATAACAGGTTAGCTACGTTTAGTTGAACAATGATAAACAATACGGCACACAATTTTTGTTAGTTAATGACTCAAACCCAGTTACTTTTTTCTCTTGGATGTCATGAAGTAGATAACAACTGAAGTGAATTAATGATCTTAAGACTAGGTGCAGTATCTCTAACACCTGCCAAACAATTCTCACCTTTTGATCTGTGCAAAATGTTGTTCAAATCATATTAGACCTGATACCTTCGAAATGTGGGTATCCACATACCAGGTATGTATGCACCACAAAGTACCCCATAAAGAAACAAGCAAATTTGATTAATTAATACCTTAGATCTGCACTTGTTCATTATATCAATAAATTCATTTCTTCCTATCCCTGTAAGTCGCAAGGCATCTGCAGCACTAAAATTGGGGATGCTGTCATACGGTTGCTCTGCAAGTAATATGACATGCATGAGAAGGAGAATAAATTGTTAAAAGCCACAATAGATTACAGAAAAAAATAATTCAAAAATTTCTCAGAGCATTGCTCAACTTGGCTAAGCCCAGTCAGCTATCTGAATCACTTTTCTTCTTTCTTTTTTTTTCAATTCAACACCAGTGAAGGGGAATATTCTTTGTTAAATCCAGGACCTCCAATGAGAAAAGTAGAAAATTAGGCAAATCTGTTAGTATTTCCAGAGCATTGCTCAAATCATCATGTAACATCTTTGCTTCTTAAACTAGGGGGTGTCCATAATGGCAAGATGATCAACGTGAAGTTTCTGCAAGCCGTAATTCCTCACTGCTTGCAATTTTAAGTTTTTAGCTGGTACAGTTGTAGCACAATGAGCTTTCATGACTACTCGTAGTTTCATCGTGACTCGTTTAATAAAATTCTGTAGATAAAAGGGATCGGTCCAATGAAACATAATAAGATGCCTACAACAAGTTAGCGGCGAAATTCAACTTTCTGGCCAGATCATCCTCTCTTTTTTTCATCCTTTCATTTATCTATGTGAATCAGCAGACAGATACCTGTAGTTTACTGTTCATCAACAAACTCCTTTCCTATAAGCCAGGCACAGAAATAATTGAAGTATTTGTTTGATTGAAAGAGTATACTTCATTAGATAAGGCCTATGTTATAGTTTATATAACTTTGATCATAAGGATCAATAAGATATTTCTCTCTTCCATACTATTCTATTGCATAGAATATGGCTAATTCCAGAATGCCCATTTAGTCTTAAAATCCATTGGGAGGGTAGATTAATATTTATTTGTAAGCATTCTTCAAATTTCTAACTGAGTATCCTGATACACATTTAAGCAGCATCTTCCAACCAAATTCACATACTAATGACAAGTTTCTGTTTAAATTACCAGCAGAGAAGCTAAATAGTATGATGTCCATTAAAATTATATCTTGACACTTGTTTTAAGGTTGAAACTTATGTCTTAAGTAATTTAAATTGAGAATGCACAAGCAGGATGCGGAAACTTAGAAAGCACAACTAGGCAACAAACTGTAGTCTGGATACAAATTATATGCATTATTCTCCCCATGTCTACTTTCTCACAGAAACTATCTACAAATGACAGTAAAAGTAGTAAAATAACAGTGTTTTACAAAGGAATTGTTGAACGCAGGTAAATTATTACCATTTTTCATAACTTCAAAAATCATATCACAGTAGTATCTGAAAGGTGATACCCTCATTACACGACAAACATACTCGGCAAGGTGATAGGGAAACAGCTGCAAATAACAAAGCAACATGTAACTGCAGAAACCTATGATTGAGGTATATAAAACATAATACTAAATGTAGGTAGAGTTGTGTCCCTTGGTAGAGTTGATTTCATATATATAAGGTGAAACAAAGCTTTGCAGTGATGTCATTCTAGTTATTAAATTCAGTATCACAATCAAATACATAAATTAGAAAGAGGCAAAAACTGTATTGGACAAAAAATAATAAATAATAAACTCTCCATACTGGAAGTGCTATATCTCACAATTTCTCCTACGTGAGCCAACTCAGATAATTCAGAAAAATGATTTCTAATGAATTTTCCCATGTAAGGAAACGTACCGCTAGATTCCTTCGCAAGTATCGCATCATGTCTTCATAATATTCACTTTCTTTGCACATTTTCCGAGCAAAACAACTGCTCCATTGCAGTCTTTTCTTTATGCAATGCTCAACGACCCTGCACACAGTTCACAAACCTTAGCTGGTGGCAAAAGCAAAGTATATCCAAAACTCTAAACTTCTTATATTACGTTACACTCATCCAACTTTACAACGAAGCATCAATCTTTACTTCCATTTGCAGGACGCGTAATACAACCATCAAAACTGAATAGTGTGGCCCACAGTATTTTATAGACACAGTAATTCATAAGCATTGCTTCGAAAGTGAAAGTACATTACAGCATTGCCTACTCTAACCTTCGGTGCCATTCTTCTTTCGAAGACAATGTCGCTTGGAGCCGTTTCGGCAGATTTTCCCAGGGGCATTCTTCTTTGATTGCTTTTAGCAACAACTGCTCCTCGACCGTCGCCGAAGCGTGATGCATTTCCACTCAATATCCTGATCAACTGAAATTCCATCACTACTTTTACAACCACACTCAAACAAATTCAAAGTCATCAATTCAACTCACTTTAAATCCTTTCCAAAATCAATGCCTACTACAAAATCCACTAAAATAAACAACAAAATCAAACAGATCCAGAACAACAGCAACAACAAAATCTCAGAATTACGTTGATCTTGTAAGGAAATTAACCTAGTGCTGTTGAAATCGGAATATGATGAGAGGAAGTAGAGCAATTTGGAATTCGGTGTTACATTTTGGGAGGTTGGGATCAGAGAATGAGAGAATTGAGTGATGGCTTAGTGTATTGTAGGAGTGAATGAAGCAGAGAGAGACGAAGAGCTAAAGAGGTACCTGAGGAAGACGACTGTGGTGGACTGAGTAGAAATCTTAGGGCTTCAAATTCTGAGGTTTTCAGCAGCGAAGAAGATCTGAGGAATTTGCAACGTCCAGTATTTCTGAAATTTCAATTTCAATCTGTGAAATTTTCGTTGTAGCAGGTGTGAGCTGTTTTCGCTGTTTGGGTTCCCGGATCCGAAACCGTTGACCCGGCTCGCTAGAAGTGTAAGTTGGGTTGTTCCGGGTCGGGTCGTATATTTGCCAGTTTCGGCAAAATATGAGAGCCAACGACGTCCGTGATACATAAAAACTGATTTCAAAATGAGTGCCGTCCTTTGACTATAGATTATATTTTATATTAAGAGCAAATACAGCAAATGCCTAAAACGATTTATCATTTATCATTTTATAAAACGATTTCTGTAATACAGTTTTAAGAAATGAAAATGAGAGACTGAATTGCAATTTTCAAACTCCAAAAATGCATTCGGCAGAAGTATTTTAAAAACAAATTTGCAAATTAAATAGTAAAAACATTTATGACATAATTTTTATGTATAATCTAAACCTAGTCTTCTGTAACCAAAAAAAAAACCTAAGTCTTCTTCTTTTCTCGACAAAGAACTGATCTTCTTCTTTTCTACAGTGATGTTTTCCCTGTTCTTGTTGTTAGTACTCCCCAATAATCATGTAAAATAAGGCATCTTTCCAATGAAACAATTCGGATTTGTAAGTGAAATTCTTTCTTGGTAAGAAAACCCATGTGAAGAGAAACTGGAGAAGATGATAGCTTTAAACCCTTATTTTTCCTCAGAAGATTGGAGAAGAGATGAAATTGCAGAAATTTGAATCAATCCTCATCGATCTGGACAAGATCTAACACCAACCCATCATCGATCTTAACAAGATCTGACCCCTTCCCGATCAAAGAAAAACTTTGATCAATTCCTTCTAAATCCTCAACTCCGCTATTCAAAAAAAGGGATTTTCTTGCCAATCCAACAGATTAAGCAAAGGAGATTTATGGTCCTCTGGAAGTTATGGAGAAAGAGGAAGACGGTCATGATAGAAGGTCTACAAAGATTCATGAGTATGAACTATGAAATGTTTAGAAATAAACTTCATCGAAAAAAAATATTTAGAAATATGTATGTTTGTTTTTTTCATTGATGGTATGTCGGCTGTTCTCTGAAAACAGTAAAAACTACAGAAGTACGTTTCTCAGATTTACTCGTAGTTTTGGGGTTGTATTCTTGAATTCGTTTTCTGTGTTTTTGAAGTCGGATGTGCCGAACGCATATTACGCTTGTTTTTGTATTCATAAAACGGAAAACAGTTTTATAAAACTATACCGAACGGCCCTAATTGTATGGGTTGAATTGAGAGTTGGACAAAAACTGCATCCACTGGTAAAAATTAGTCTAGGATAAATCTGAGCCCCATACGGGATCTACCTAGCTGGACTATGACCTGGGTTAAGAATTAACCCATCTCTTACCCCATACCAATTTTTCAACATAGCCCACATGACATCAGCTTGCACATGAGGGACAAATCTTACACATAGGGCTGACACCTTTCTTCTAATGGTAATTTAATATGGACCGTTCAGATCAAGATCTGACGGGCCATATTAAAAGACAACGACATATACTTTATATAATGTGAATAGTAATTGGTCTTTGGATTAATTTCGTTGTTGTATTATCAAATCAAAGACAAAAGACTGATATGGATGAATACTGTATTAACCCAGGTTGAGGATTAGTCCAACCCACCTAAAATGGGTGCATTTGCTCTAAGGCACAAGTAATCAATTAAGGAGGGTCGGCAATAATGGTCGGTGATACATGTTTAGCTTTTTATTTTGATCTTTTAGGAAGTGGTTGTAATAGTGGTTTCCAACTGTAATTTTATTTTAACTATGTTTTGGCCACACCAGTAAATCTGGGCGTGCAAAGTCTATTTTAGTCGTTGCGGGCGTGCCACCGCGCGGACGCGAAATATAGTGGTTATAGTAGCGGGGTGCGCTTAGCCTTCTGCTTCTAATCAAGCGGCTGAGGATGGAGAGAGCACCAACTCCACCGCAGGGTTCTTCAGATTCGCCTTGCGTACTAGGCAAGGACTTACAGTAATCCACCTGAGTGTCACAATATCGATGAGCGTCACAATATCGATACTCGACGTAGGGTCGACAGAGCTTCAATTGGAAAGGAGAGGAAAAAAGACAAAGCTCCGGAGAGCGTACAGGGAAACCAAAGCAAAGCTCCGGGGAGTGTCTTGAGGTTCAACTGTGTTGAAGGTAATTTTATATTTTTGTTAAGTTGTTCAGTTGTTGAGTGTGTAGAGAGAGAGCCTCGAACTCTTTTATATAGTTATTTAGGGCCACATGTATTGCCCAAAACATGTCAAAGGCTTGTAGAAGTCTTCAACGATAAATGTGGCGTAGGCAATGTTAATCACTTGTTTAACACGATTATCCTCTGGCGAAGTAACTAACTGCCTCTATGTAGAAGAGTAGAACTCTCATGAAGATGTGGAGGTGCACTGTTAGATCATCCATGCAAACACAATTAAAACACAATTAAGGAGTAGAGTCCTTAACCATCACATAAGTCTTCACGTGCAGTCAACATATGCGGCTAATGCCTTAGTCCTCTCCCATGCGGACTCTTCTCCACTGTTTCTTCTTGCTTCCTAGCAAAGTATCCCGCGCGAAGGCATCTCGCCTTGCTCAATCTTCTACGCAAAGTCAGTCCACTTCGCATGCATCTCACCTTCATATTTAAAACTCCACTTCTATGCGAAGTCCATAACTCTTCGCAGGCAAGCATCTTTCTCCGCCTGTAAACTTATCCCGCTTGCAAGCTCGCCGCTTCATATTGAATCAAGTCCACTCACGTCTCTTAGTCCCTCTATACCACGCGTAGTCTTTTTGTCCATGCAAACTTATCTAGCTCGCATGACCTTCTTAGCGGGCCATCATATGTAAACCCATTATTTTAGGCTCACCGGTATGACGGAGACCATAAATTTAATTAATATTCACTTAGATAATTACTATCTAGTAAAATATTAATTTGGGTGTAAACAAACTGTTGGAAAGAGAAAAAGAAAAGAAAAAAAAAACAATGACAAGGCATGCATGTCAGTGAAACAATTATCTTAGTTCGAACCTTAACATTCATAAGTTCCATATCTATTAATAGGTTGTTGACAACTAGGACCTACAAAATCCATATGACGATGGTAAGAAGTGTTAGTATCCAAATAGGTTGAGTCATCACGAGGTCCGACTGTCGGATGTCTACGGACATACAAGATAGAAAACTTTGATCTAAAGGGTCTTATTATTCTTATGTGGAAATTGGTTTGGACCTAGATGTTAGTTCTGTTCCTACGGGCACAGATGGTTCATAAAGTTTTTGGTTTGATGGATTGTCTCCCCTCAATTCAAATGTCAATTTCCAAAACAATTGATTGAAGCTTTAAGAGAGAGAGCAGGGGACTAGACCAAAACCGCTCTCAAAAGAGTGCACGCACAGAGCAAAGAACAAACATTTATAGTTAAGAAAAATACAACGAAAAAACTAATTAGCAAAGAAGAAACTATAACAATAAGTAAGTCCATGCTCCGAATAGGAAGACAAACTTGAACGACCAGAGTTCTAGCCTCCTTGTGGATCTTCTCCATGCACTCAACTTTATTTCTAATTGAGATCCCATTATCTATAGTCAACTTTCTTCTTAGTAATCTCCTGCAAGTTTTTGAGAGTAGAATCTAATAATGGGATGTTACATGGAGGCATGTAATCTGGAGGTTGGCGAATGCTAGTCTCAACAGTGTTCCCATTCTTTACTATAAACGCAGCTTCCATACCCCAAGTCATGTGTCTCTCCATATGACAATGCCAAAACCACACCCCTGTTTGAACATATCAAACAACTAATATTAATAACACGTACTTTTCTATATTAATTAATATCTATAATTCTTGAATTCCTTTATGTTCTTAATTAATTTTTGTTTGTTTTTACATGGATTATTTTGTAGTGATTTTGTGGAAGCTTCTAGAATCTTCATGTATATGTTGTATTATTGTAAGGTTTCTTTGTTCTTCGATCTCAAAGGCTTGGATTGGTTGGGTCCTCCAGGCTCCAGCCTGTTTGTAATGTTTGCTTTCATCACCCTCCAAATTAAAATCATATCTGTTAAGTTCTCAAAAAGAAAAAATTAAAATCATGTTAGATTTTATAAAGATTTCAAAAAAAATGATTTTTCAGGTTTTAATCCGTGCAGCTCATGATCAACGTTTAATCAATTAAGAACCGTCATTTTTTTTTTTTATTTTACTTCTCAGATCTGGAATAATTAATCTTGTGACAGACTTCTCTTGATGAATCTGAATTATTCACTTCAAAGAATATTCTTGATGGGATAAAACGGGAGGAAAACAAACCTGGGTTGTTTGCTGAGAATCTGATTGCTAACCATCCATTCTTAGGAACTGCAAATGTATTTACCTCAGGAGGATCAACTAAATTAAACCCTTTGGGGTCAGTAACATTGTCATAGATTCCAAAGCCATACCCAACCACGTAAAAGCTATATCCATGCAAATGCATCGGATGATTCACAGAGCCGCCTAAAACATTAGTCCCCTGGAATACAATCTCAACTGATTCATTGTAATTTAACACCTTAACCTTTCTCCCTTGTACTGTTAACACCGTATCGATCGAGTACGATTCATCAGTGAAGTTATAGAAAGAAGGTGGATTATCTGGGAAGTCTGCTGAGTAGACTCCGCTTATGTTTCTGCATCAGATTGTAGTGGTTAATAAGAACTTTATATATGACGTCAAAAATATTGTACTACAGAAAGACTACCATGAATAAATTAGAAACTAGCTCTGAAGATTCAACAGGTGAAAATAAAGTTCAAAGAAGGGAAGCATGGATACCTGTAATAGGCTTCCAAGATATCAGTACTTGGGTTAACCCAACTGATATTATTTACGCTTGCACTGATTTGTTTCGTTTCACAACCTGAGCTTGAATCTTCACAATAGAGAGAATTCATGGAAGTTGTTATAAACATCCTAGTAGTAATTTCATAGTCTAGTGGGACATTTATAACATAATCCGGGATGGCTAAGCTTCGAATTTGGTTTATGAACTTCAGTGATGCTACAAAGTCATAGTACATCGGAAGACTACTGGGAAAGACAGGAGATGTCAGATGGGAATAGTTGCCATTGTATTGTAAAATTGCAGTAACATTCGCATGGTCAAAATTGACAACAGCCACATTCTCACTCGAGAAATGTCTCCCGGCCATGTAATAGTGTCCGAGAACCTGATTTGCTTCAAGCAAAACATCCATTGTTTGTCCAGGGGTCAACAATATGTAGGTTGTGTCAATAGGTTTAATATAGGCTCCATCGAGTCCAACCACAGTAAAGTTGTGTTGTGCAATTGCAAAGAAAATATCTGCATCAATGTTTGCATTGACTATACGAAGAAGATAGGTCTTGCCGTAGTCCACTTTGCGACGGTAAGTTGCTTCTGCAATATGAAAATGTCAAATTTTTCAGCTCTTCATTTCACCAGATACCAAAATCAGATGTCAATTACTGAAAATAACAAATGCAATCATGCTATAGTTTTACCAAATAAACATACCATTTGAGCAAGGACAAAGATCTCCAGGCTGCCCATTTATGGTGTAAGCATCAGAATGAGGTAAGTTCTCGTCATTTTCCATAGCCTCATCAACCCGCGCTTGCAGATCTCCCTTGTACCAGGATGCTGCATACAAGGATCATCGATCTTTAACTAATGTTAGATATATAAGCATGCATTATGCACCAATATATATATAACAGAACGATGAATTGATGAGCTCAGCCGTGTTTTATATATACCGATTACTATGACCTCATCTTCATCAGGTTTAGGAAATGGAAATGTGGTTCCAACAGCAGGCAAGATGACGATGGCACCATGAACACTGGCACGCGTCCAATCACTGTGAGCATGCCACCATACAGTTCCTTCTTCCTTTGATAATATAACTTCGTACGTGAAATTTGTTCCAGGTTGAATAGGACACTGTGTGATATACTCAGGTCCATCTGACCATGGATTTCTTAGCTGCCTTATTCCATGCCTATGAAATCAAATGCATATTGTTTTCATCACCATATATTAACTACAACTAGCTTAATTGATGCAACAGAGAGAGAGAGAGAGAGAGAGAGAGAGG
>NC_020495.1:11982598-11987822 GCF_000184155.1 Fragaria vesca subsp. vesca | reverse complement strand
AGAGAGAGAGAGAACGTACTAAAAAATCATAGTAATGCACTTTGCCTTCAACCAGCAGAGAGAAGAGCACCACAATAAGAAGAAGAAATATTACAATCTGTGTCATTGTTGAGCATACTAGTTGAATTAGAATTTCATTGTATTGTGAATATACTCTTTATATAACCTAGGTGCGCGCTTGCCCACCAAACATTCATCAAAATACTGTACAACATCTTGCCTTACCAAGAAAACAGAACTATATGAACTAACTTTCAAAACTGCTGGATTGAATGTTCAAGCAGAGTTAACTCTTAATCATGTCATCTCTCAAGTCTCAATCACTTCACATGAACCTATCCAAAACAAAGCCTGAAAGCCGAGTATCAAGGTACGTAGGTTTTGATGAAAAAGATAGATCGAATGGCAAAATGATGAAGCTCAGAGCTAGAGAGAAAGCAAAATGATGATATTTGTAAGTGGTAATTTTACACAATGGTTCAGTCTGAAAAAAAGAAAGAAAGCTATTTAAGCTAGTTTATAGTGGATGTGGTTACAAACTTACAACGCAATCAGCCCACAAGTAGGACTGATAATAGCCTCATGACTATCAACAACTAAGCTAATTATATTCATACAAAAAAACTAAGCTAATTATATATAGACATGCATATGGTTAAGTACAAGAGTCATAGTCTCCTTATCAAGCAGATTGATTCGTTTCATAATTGTCGTGTGTCTCCGTACGTGCAGTACGATACTCCGTTCTTATTACAGATTTTTAAGAGATGATCTGTGGCACGTATTAAATATCAGCAAATTAATTAACTCTGTATATTTTTATAGGGGTTGTTTACAACGCTGAGGTGTATATCATAAACTCATTTTACAACTAATTGAATCAAAACCACAAGTTAATTGAACCAAACATACGACATTACAGATATGACAACAACGCAACAAAGTTGTTGTCATTTGTTAATTGTAGTAAAGAGAGTCGTTACATGAGTAATTTTTGTTCTATTAGAGGTAATTCTCAATGTATGACATTTTTACAAGTTTATGAACAACTTGTTGTCGAAATAGTAACTTGTATGGTAACATTACATGTAAATGTGTAAAACACATGTAGTAATGTTATTGTCAATGTTGTAAATTTGGTCAAATTAACTTGTAATTTTGGTTCAATTAGTTATAAAATGAGTGTATGATATACATCTCAGTACTATATACAACCCTTTCAGTTTTTTAGTCCATATGCATGAGTATATCACTTCTGTAAGTTTATTTTCAGCCACCGCTAAAGTATTGCCGTATGTATGTAGAACATATATGTGTTTGGTTTCTAGAGATCGATAGGGTTGCGTCTTGCAACAGAATGTCAGCAACGTAAAATTTACATATAAGAGCTCTCATCAGTGAAGGCATGAGTGCTAACGGTTATTGAGCATTGTTCTAAAACATAATAAAACAATATTAATAAAAATGTGATCATGGTCACATGAGTGAGGGTCCTTACCTTTGTACTTGCGAACTTTTTAGTAGGGTACTGATCGATTTGAAGTGTCAAGGAGTACGTTAAGCCTATTTACTTGGCCATCAAATAAGCCATGAGCGCTTGTAAATGATCACAAACACAACATCGATCATCGCTTTCACTAACAGAGCATGGATTATTTCATTGTGAACATGTTTGGAAGGTTTGTTAGAGCGCGGGAAAAAACTAGCTAGCAATGATTAATACTCAAGAAATGGAAAAAGTGAAAGTCATTGAGGGCAGAGAGTGATCGATATGATATATGTACAAGTGGATCGGAATAATGTTGGGGTTCATGATCACCGGCCGCCCACTACTGGAGATGGTAAATGCAAGAAGGTTGGCCTTGCTAATGATGATGTCATGATGACCACCACTTCCTCCATCGATCTGCAAATATGCTCAATGTTATTCACTGACTCTCTTTTTTTGGCAAATCGTAACCAGTACAGCAAGAAGGGATCAAAGGAGCCGGAGGATCCCATCACTTCATTATCAGACGACAGAACAAACGTGGTGAAGGATTTTTTAGGGCTTGCCGAGGTTGATTAGCAGCATATCATGAGTTGTATCTCCTTGTAGGGATCCCGCCTAATGGACTAGTGGGATCGAAGGCCAGCCGGAAAGCATAGCGGCTGCAACAACGGCGTATGGATTGGTAGGATGTGCAAGACGTAATAGTACTTTTGCTAGGGTTTCACAGGACTCGGGCTTGGGTTCTCAAGCAGTGGTGGAGGCAGACACAAAATTGTATGGCAAAAATATTGAACCAATCATACACTGATGAATGCATACACTATCTCAGCCTCTAAACATTGAAGGACCCGACTCCTCTAAAGTGAGGAGTCTGTAAAGTTAGTTAAAGTTCATAAAATCTAAACTTTCTATCTAATCCAAAGGTCTTAAGAATTGACACATCACTATTACATTAATTTTTCATTTTTAGCCTAACCCCAGTTAACTTCTTGTTAACTATATCGTTAACTCCATACAAAAAAAGAAGAAAAACAATTCTCGTCATGGCACTCGTGTCTTTCTTTTCTTCTATGCCTGACTTGTTGTGGTGTTGCATGTTTCTCTCTACTTATGTCAATCTTTCTTTTTGCTAGCCGCCTTTGATGGCGCTTTGCTAGTTATCATTGATGGTTAACATAATAACATTTAACGCCGGGTAAGGGAGGCATTGACTCTCATGTGAACAAAATAAAAGTAGAGGATGTAGAGTAGAACAGAGCCATAAACAAAGATAGTATCGATATGAAGTGAATGGGATTAATTTAAAGGAAATGGAGTAGAGCAGGGCAGATAAATTTTTGGTGGCGGAAAATCGAAATGGTTGTTAGCGGAGAAAATAGATGAATTTTTTATTTTGTGTAGTCGCACGAGAGGACTATATTTGAGGTGTGGGGATTAAAATTTAAAAAAAGTGGGAACCATTCTTGTAAAAATAGAATCTGAGCAAAACCCAGACGAGATTATAGGCTGCCTAGACGAAGAGGTTAAACTCATGCATTTGACTGGGTTTTGCTATTCAATCTTTCAAATAGCCTTTAGGTTTTGCACTTTATCAATTAATTAAACACATAGATCAAGTAAATATCAAGAGCTCATTTACAGGAGGAACCCATTATCCACGGAAGAGTTTCCATGGAAGCACAGATCGAGAGGCAACAATGGAGCAAGTCAGGCGTCGAAGAAAGGCCGAAAAAATCCCAGAGCTTTTTGTTGTTGTTAGGGTTAACGATAGTTACACATAAGTTAACTGGGGTTTAGATTAAAAATGAAAAATTAATATAATAGTGATGTGTCAATTTTTAAGACTTTTGAATTAGATAGAAAGCCTAGATTTTATAAACTTTAACTAACTTCAAGGACTCCTCACTTTAGAAGAGCCGGATCCATACAGGGGAATATGATTTAAAAAAATTAGCGGAGAAAAGAGATGAATTTTTGGTGACGGAAAATCGAAATGGTTGTTAGCGGAGAAAAGAGATGAATTTTTTATTTTTTGTAGTCGCACGAGAGGACTATATTTGACGTGTGGGGATTAAAATTTAAAAAAAGTGGGAACCATTCTTGTAAAAATAGAATCTGAGCAAAACCCAGACGAGATTATAGGCTGCCTAGACGAAGAGGTTAAACTCATGCATTTAACTGGGTTTTGTTATTCAATCTTTCAAATAGCCTTTAGGTTTTGCACTTTATCAATTAATTAAACACATAGATCAAGTAAATATCAAGAGCTCATTTACAGGAGGAACCCATTATCCACGGAAGAGTTTCCATGGAAGCACAGATCGAGAGGCAACAATGGAGCAAGTCAGGCGTCGAAGAAAGGCCGACAAAATCCCAGAGCTTTTTTTTGTTGTTAGGGTTAACGATAGTTACACATAAGTTAACTGGGGTTTAGATTAAAAATGAAAAATTAATATAATAGTGATGTGTCAATTTTTAAGACTTTTGGATTAGATAGAAAGCCTAGATTTTATAAACTTTAACTAACTTCACGGACTCCTCACTTTAGAAGAGCCGGATCCATACAAGGGAATATGATTTAAAAAAATTATTTCAATATGGGCAAAACTAAATCACAACTGAGATAGTGATATCATAATTTTAATTAGATACTTTCAGACAATTAAATTTTTCCATGTTTCGAGAGAATCCAACTTTCTAGCTGATGTAATCGTAAATTTTGGTCATACTGTAACTTGCAAAGTTGGGAACTTGGGATCAGCATTCCTCCTTCGACTCTGACGACTTTTAACTTTGATCTCCATATATATAGTTGTGAATTTTTTTTTTGATGAATAAAACGAAAAAGATTGCATGGAAAATCCATTTATTTAGATCTCCATATATCAATGTTTCTTAATATATTGATATTTCATATTTCTTTCCTTTTCCTTCATAAATGAGAAATTCATAATTTAATATTCTTTTCTTTTCTTATTTTTCGTATATGATATTTTTTTGGTAAATTCTTATATGATATTTCATATTCATTTGATATTCCTTAATAAATGCAAAATCCTTTTCCTCCAATGCAAAATCCAAAAACACAGTATGTTCTTCATTTAAATTCTTCACTCCCTTCATATACTCATATAGTGTGCAATCACGTTTAGGTCAACAAAATGGCCGAGGAGATTCCGGTACCAAACAAGAAGCTCCACGGCAAGGTGGCCATCATCACCGGCGCCGCTAGCGGCATCAGTGAAGTCACGGCGGGCCACTTGGCTGACCACGGAGCTCGGATGGTGGTGATCGCCGACGTCCAAGACACCAAGGGCCGAGAAGTGGCCACAACAATTGGCTCCGATCGCTGTGTTAAGATAATAGAGCTCAGTGAGCTAGATGAAAATGGTGAGCTCAGTGAGCTAAGCAAAAATGGTGACAGTTGTCTTGGTAAAAACTCATCAGTTTGATCTTAGCCAAAAGTCACGTGAGTCTCTTACTGGTGCTGTTGTCATCTCTTATCATCCTACAGAAGGAGCATTCTCTTGGACAAGAAGAAATGATCACAGCCTTACACGTGGTGTATAGCAGCTGTCAAAGATTAGATATTTTGCAATTGCAACTCCACTCTCCTTAATTCTTGTCTTATATATATGTAGTGCTCTGCATTCTTCCCGTTGTAACATCACCATCACTACTCCTGTACAATTACCCTTATTTCAAATACAAGCAGCTTTTCCTCCCATCTTT
>NC_020495.1:11976907-11982578 GCF_000184155.1 Fragaria vesca subsp. vesca | reverse complement strand
GTAGAATCACCGCATGCATANATTTTAAACAAAAAGTCCACTCACAACTTTAGGCCTAAGCCTGACGTCGATCCGAGGTCTCTTCTGCTTGAGCCTCCTCACGTCCTGTTTCCAAAAGTAAGATTAATTTCCCCACTAATACTCCAAACATTTACAAAATAGGCAAAATTAAACGTGAGCCAACCACGCTCATCATTGCCTAATTTCGATATTCCTAATTCGAAATGCTCCAAACTTCACCGAAAAAATAATGGCAGCCTTAGCACAACCTTCATAGATTATACGATTTTAATCTAATGGCCGGATTCTACATTAATTAACCGCCAAAAATACCAAACTTCGGAAAATCAAAAACCTATCCAAAACTCATCCAAAAATTCCATAACTTACAACAATATACTCCCCTTAATATTCCACATTTAAAACTACACAAAACTCCCAAACAGCGGCGGCCGGAGGCCGATTCCGGTGACCTCCAATTCCTAAGAAAATTTAACAACATCTTCCTCTCAACATCCCAAACAACTTTCATAACTATCACTAAGTCCAATTTCAAGCCTAAATAGGGTAATCGAAACCAAACATATCAAGAAAACCTAGGAAATTCAAACACCCGATTCTCCTTACCTAGCTCGAGTTAGGATGAATCCTTTTAGGGGTTTGCTGCTGGAAGAGAGAGCGTCCAAATGATACCAACAGCTCCGGCTATGGTGGCCGGAAAAAGGATTTTCTGGCGAAAACCCCACCACGCACAACAGCGGCTTCTCGGCATGATTTCTCCTTCACGGTGGCGCGACACGGGCTGCCACCTATCTAAACTTGTAGAGGATGCTCCAAGCTTCAAATCGACACCAAGCACGCCTCCTATCTCAGCCGGACGGCGGCGGACGGCGGCCGGAAAGTTTCCGGGTCGGGAGAGCTCAGGGATGAGGCCGGGAGGGAGAGAAGAGAAAGGGAAAAGAGAGGGCTGGGCCTTGACCACCTCTTGGCCCGGTCCAACACTCTTAAACAACCCAAATCCAAAATAAAACACCCCGAAAAATAATACCCGAATAAAAATTACCTTTTACCAGCTAAAATTTACCATTTTTACCGTCGTCATAATTTTCTCCTACGAATTATCCTCCGCATATAATCGTCCCCGAAACCCCTCTAGGGACCAATTAAACCATTACCTCGATGACGGAGACGGTAAGATTCTTATTATAACCAAGCTAGTAAATAAGGTAAATATTTTAGGGTCGGGATGTGACAAGTATGGTTCTCATGGCCTTTCCAATCCTGCTATAAATACTCCATCAGTGAATCACATGAGCTATGGACCTATGCATGCTACTACAGGATTTATTAATCCCTCAATCAATTCTCAGCAAGTCTCCAGCATGCCTCACATGTATTCATCTAGTCCTAATGCTATCACTACCTCCACTGCTCCAAGCAACATGATCATGCCTTTCTCACAAACCAGTGCCTCTCCTTACATGATGAACAACTCACAATCTTCAGTGGGATTTTATTCTCCTCCTAATCAGCATGTAGTCCAGCAGATCCCAACCATGAATCATAGTTTTTCTCAAAACCAGCTCACTCCTTATTCTCAGCAAGCATCAGCAGGAAATCAGGGATTATCTGAAAATCAACAGTTTTCACCTTACTCTCAGAATACAGCCTTCATTGGACACTTTAGCCTTTAAGATGGAGACTCTTTCCCACAGTTTCCCTCTTCTGGTGGTAGAGATAACAATAACCACAACAATGGAAACAACAACTCCAAAGGCAATGCTTATTACAAGAATGTTGTTTGCCAAATTTGTGACAAACATGGCCACACTGCCTACAAGTGCAGCCAGAGGAACTCTCACCAATCTGGAGAAGCTACTAGCTCATCAGTTGAATGCCAAATCTGCAAGAAACCTGGTCACATTGCTAAAACATGCAGATGGAGGAATGCGGAAACTCAGCTATGCTTGCCTGTGACTTTAACTCCAATGAGGGAGTATGGTTAGTGGATTCTGGTGCTACTAACCACATGACATTTGACATTAGTCATCTTCAGAACATTACTTCTTATGCAACTGCTGATTCAGTACAAATTGGTAATGGTGCCAGTCTTTCTATTGATAAGAAGGGTTCTAATACTCTCTCAGTTGGGAATTCCTGCATCTGTTTGAAAAATATATTGTTTGTTCCAGATTTAGCTGCAAATTTGTTGTCTATTCATAATATTTGCAAAGATAATTGTGTGAGACTGATCTTTGATGCCTTTGAATTTCTAATACAGGACAAGGTAACAGGCCAAGTCTTATATGAAGGTGTGTGTGACAAGGGTCTTTATCCCATTCCAGTCAAAGTAGCTCATCAACTTCAACATGTAGTCAGTAAAAATTCAGCTTTTCTTGGAAATAAGGTGTCTCACTCATTGTGGCACAAGAGGCTAGGTCATCCATCTAATGTTATAGTGTCTAGTATGTTGTCTAAGTCAAACATTGTTTCTTCTGATCAATGTCAGTCCCTTTGTGAGTCTTGTTTAGCAGGTAAATCTTCAAGGTTGCCTTTCCCTGTGTCTAGTACTAAGTCAACTAAGCCCTTTGAGGTTGTTCACTCAAATCTTTGGGGTCCTTCACCCACTGTATCAATTGAGGGTTACAAGTATTATTTCACTATCATTGATGAATGTACTAGATACACATGGATTTTTCCATTGAGAAATAAAAAGGAGGTGTTACCTTTGTTTCAGACTTTCTATACCTTTATTTTGAATCAATATTCAGCCTCTGTTAAAATCTTTCAATCAGATGGGGGTGCGGAGTTCACAAGCAATCTGTTTAAAGCCTTTTTGAATAAAAATGGTATTGTTCATCAGCTTTCCTGTCCATATACTCCGCAACATAATGGCTTAGCTGAAAGGAAAAATAGGCACATTGTTGAAACTGCTGTCACTTTGTTGCACTGTGCACACCTTCCTGTTATTTTTTGGTATCATGCCTGTGCAACTGCTGTGTTTCTAATAAATAGAATGCCTAGTTCAAATCTGTCCATGAAGTCTCCTTATGAGGCTCTCTTTAAACAAACCCCTTCTATTGATCATATTAGGGTTTTTGGTGCTACTTGTTATCCATTGATGAAACCCTACAACTCTAACAAGCTGCAAGCAAAAACAGCACCTTGTGTCTTTCTTGGTTATGCATTGGGATATAAAGGCTTCATTTGTTTTAATCATGTGTCAAACAAAACCATCATTTCCAGAAATATCATTTTTGGTGAAACTAACTTTTTCTACAAAAAGAATCCTAGTTCATCTTCTGAGAGTGTTGAACAGGTAACACAATTTTTCTCAGCTCCATGCTCTCTTCCCCTAACAGCAACAGGAGACAATTCACACACACCTTCATCAGGCTCAAACCTTGTCCAAGATCAGTCTCAACCAGTTCATACTCATCCTTCTGCTCTAGCTCCTATGATACCAGAAAATTTTCAAGGTGATACCTCTTCAGCTGAAAACTCTGGTACTCCTGATAATAATATGCTCTCAACTGAGATGAGAAATAGTGATGATGTTGAGAATCCTTTGATTATTGATAATAGTGAAACATGTCCTACCCAGATAGTTGTGTCTGAAGAACCTGTAAACATTGTCTCTTATACTGATGAGCCATACATCCCAATTTCAGAAGTCCATATTGATATTGGTCCACCCTCAATTGCCTCTCAGAACACAATGACCTCATTTATTCCCTTGTCGAACTTGAACAATAATGATCATCCAATGATAACTAGAAGCAAGCATGGGATTTATAAGAAGAAGGTGTTCTTTGCAACTAATACTGCAATTAAAATGACAACAGATAAGGAACCACATTCGTTCAAACAGGCTCTTCAAGTTCCAGAATGGAAACAGGCTATGAAGGATGAATATGATGCTCTCATTCAGCAAGGAACTTGGTTTTTAGTTCCCTCTCAACAACATAAGAACCTGGTAAGCTGTAAGTGGATTTTTAAGTTAAAGAAAAATCTCGATGGGTCAATTGCAAGGCACAAGGCAAGATTGGTTGCTAGAGGTTTCAGTCAAGAAGAAGGAGTGGATTATGATGAAACATTTAGTCCAGTGGTGAGGCATACCACAGTTAGATTATTTCTAGCTCTTGCAGCACAGTTCAACTGGAAACTACATCAGATGGATGTGAAAAACGTCTTCCTTCATGGGGTACTTAAAGAAGAGGTCTACATGTCATAACCACAAGGTTTTGAGGACTCTGAGCATCCACATTATGTGTGCAGATTAGTTAAATCCCTCTATGGCTTAAAACAAGCTCCATAGAGCTCAGTGAGCTAGATGAAAATGGTGAGCTCAGTGAGCTACGCAAAAATGGTGACAGTTGTCCTGGTAAAAACTCATCAGTTTGATCTTAGCCAAAAGTCACGTGAGTCTCTTACTGGTGCTGTTGTCATCTCTTATCATCCTACAGCAGGAGCATTCTCTTGGACAAGAAGAAATGATCACAGCCTTACACGTGGTGTATAGCAGCTGTCAAAGATTAGATATTTTGCAATTGCAACTCCACTCTCCTTAATTCTTGTCTTATATATATGTAGTGCTCTGCATTCTTCCCGTTGTAACATCACCATCACTACTCCTGTACAATTACCCTTATTTCAAATACAAGCAGCTTTTCCTCCCATCTTTCTTTCATGTAATTTTCTTGCTCTAGTTTTTTGAGTAATTTACAGTATTCCTTTCTCTCTTATTATAGAACTGTTCTCCTTTTTTTGTGCAAGTTTTTTCATCTACTATTAAGACTATAGACCGTGCATGATTTCTAGCACGCTGCACCTACGTCCACTGCGACGTCACCGACGAGGATCAGGTCAAGTCTCTAGTTGACTCCACTGTTGAAAATTACGGCCAACTTGACGTCATGATTAGCAATGTGGGGATAATCCCCTGGTTGATGCACTGTGCTGGAGCTCGACCTGTCCGCGTACGACAGGGTGATGGCGGTGAACGTGCGCCGGATGGCGGCGCGTGCGATGGTGGGAAAGGGAGTCAAGGGCAGCATAGTGTGCACGCCGAGCGTCGTGGCTGAGTCCGGGTCTAAGGTGAACACAGACTACTCGATGTCAAAGCACGCGGTGTTGGGGCTGGTGAGGTCAGCGAGCATGCAGCTAGCGGCGCGTGGAGTGAGGGTGAACTGTGTGTCGCCGGGTATGGTGGGGACGCAGACGGTGGCGGAGACTTTTAAGATTGGGGCGGAAGAGATGAAGGAGATGCTAGCGGCTGTTTATAAGGGAAGAGATGGGCCGTTGATGGAGAAACATGTGGCGGATGCGGTGGCGTTTCTAGCGTCGGAGGATTCGGCTTTCGTCACCGGCCATAATTTGGTGGTTGATGGCGGAGTTGGCACTAGCATGAATATCATATCGGCGTCGAAAGCTAATTAATCAAAATTAATGAAGTCTCTGGTTTATAACCAGTTGACAACTTTCATTATTCTGCTCAGCATGCATAATCAATAAGTTTAAACATGAAGATAATGAATGAACAGTTTTTCTTACTCTTGCTCTCTCGGATCATTTATATGCTTGTTACTGCTAAATAGAGGTACCCTTCCAACGAATTTTTCATCACTTTCACGCAGAAACTACTGCCATTTTCATGCCCTCTCTCTCTCTC
>NC_020495.1:11965688-11975699 GCF_000184155.1 Fragaria vesca subsp. vesca | reverse complement strand
GCTTCGCTCTGAAATTAAAGTGTGAAGTTTCTTATTTGACTCACTTTTCGGTCATATTTCCACATCTTCACCGTTCTCTTTATTGATACTAATATATAGATCATTCATGCAAAATTTCATTCAAATTGATGATCGTTTAGGTACCGAATTAGGTTAAATCAATGAACGGACCATAAACCTGTCTGACCAGAACTATGTGTGTATATCACGATTATGAACACCCAAACGACCATCAAATTCGATGAAATTTTGCAGGAATGATCTATGCATTAGTATCAATAAAGAGAACGGTGAAGATGTGGAAATATGACCGAAAAGTGAGTCAAATAAGAAACTTCACAAGTTTCGTTTTGGATAGGAACTGTATATATATATATATATATATATATTATAGAAGCACAATCTTTACCAGTTAGATGATTCCCTTAGAAACTCATATCCAACAGAGAAAGATAACCCACCAGAGGAAGAAAGCTCCCAAATAAGCATATCCGACTCCTCAGTAAGAGGGAGTGATAGGTCAGAAATTTGCCTAACCAAGACAAGAAAAGTGTGACAAAAGAAAGGAGGATTTTTTTTATTTTTTATTTTAAAGAAGAAAGGAGGAAGCTACCATGCCATGAACAATTTGAATTAAAATCTGTCATATCAAAAGATTACTAAGGTGTGACCAATTTGAGATGCCCAAAGTTTATTCTTACAAAAGCAACTACTTTACCCGAAAGTTTTTGTATGCACCAAGGTGCAAGTTAACCAATAATTATAATAAAATCTCAACCATTCATTTGATCTAATTTAAACATAGCACTAGTATTAAGGTTTACACCGTGAAGAAAGTTGGAACCAAGAAAACCTAGTCAACATGGTAAAAAGTAAAAACACATAAAATGAAAACCTATCGATTAAAATGAATTAAACCAGGATGAATTCAATCCAGGTTTATTTCAAAAAGAAAAAAATTCCAATAGAGGACGAAGAAGAAGCACTAGAAGCAAGGTCGAAGAGGGATGTTGCCTCGCCAAGTCGCCATGTATCATGTCATTGGAACCCCGAAGGTGATGAAGACTACGATTGGATCCCCGAACTTCCCCAAAAACGGGTCGGGTCGGATCTGGGAGGTGTTGGGCTTTGAGCGACTCCAAACCTCGAGCATGTGATGACTGAGGAAAGGCGACGGCTTTGAGGAAGAGGAGGAGGAGGAGGAGGACGAGATGTTGGTACGGTGACATTGAAGAGCGTTGATTGGAGGAGAGAGGGAGAAGTAGATCTGGAATTCCAATACTGGGTTATTTGAACAAACGAAGAGTCAAGCTGAGGAGGGACTGTAAAAAGTAAAAGGATAAGTAACTCCTATGTTTGATGGCTGAGAAGCTGGGTTTCGGGGATAGTATCTTGGACGTGGAGAGATGGAGAGAGGAAGTTCAATGGTTTTACTACCCTTGCTGGGTTTTAAAGCATGTTGACCTTTTTGGTCACAAACCAACGTTTGTTGACTGTTAGTATTTGGGGATGGTTCAGTGCACTAAATCCGCTCCGACTAAATCCGCTCGAATGTAGAATTACGGTAGTGTGACTAAATCGAGCTAGCTAGCTAGATAACGTTATTAGTATTTTAGCGGCAATGATGAAACATTGTATTTCATGATGAAGATTCAGTATTAGCTGCATGCATGTCCAAAAACAAAATGTTTAAACCAATTGACACAAAAAACAAAACAAAAAATCGTCTACGATCATATGTATAAAATATCGTCTGCCGTTTGAGTTATTTTCAAATTTGAAGTCTGTTATTTAATATTTCCGGTAGGCACTGGTTCAGAGAATCATACATGCATATGATGCCATAAATTGTACATACAAAGCGAGCAACTTGTTAGTTGTTAATTACTCGTCATTTTTCTACCTAGTAAACAAAGACGAACGTGAAGTCGTGAACGATTAAAAATTGTCGAGCAAGTCTGTTTAGCATCTGTGCCGGCTATGGCTGATGCTAGCTCTGCTCATTCGGCTGAAATGCATACCTTATCCCGCCACGTAGCAGTGATCGGCGCCGGTGCCAGCGGTTTGGTGGCTGCACGTGAGCTACGGCGGGAAGGTCACAGCGTCGTGGTATTTGAGCAAGGAGACCAATTGGGTGGCAACTGGGTGTACACCCCAGAAGTGGAGTCCGACCCCATTGGTTTGGACCCAAACAGAACCATAGTCCACTCCAGCATATACCAGTCTCTCAGGACTAACCTCCCCAGAGAGCTTATGGGGTTCCGGGACTACCCATTTGCGGCCAAGGAAGAAGAAGGGAGAGACCCGAGAAGGTTTCCGGGTCACAGAGAGGTGTTGATGTACTTAAATGACTTCGCCAGCGAGTTTGGGATTTGTGAGATGGTGAGGTTTGAGACTGAGGTGGTATTCGTGCGTTTGGTGGAGGGTGGCAAGTGGATGGTTAAGTCCAAGAGGAATACAAGCGATGAGGGATTGGAAGAGATTTATGATGCTGTGGTTGTTTGTTGTGGACATTATACTAAGCCTCGTGTTGCAGAAATCCCAGGTATGATAATCAATCATAAATAGAGAATCCGATTACTTGTTCTTGAGTCAGTATAATGGTATTAACTTAAGGAAATTGTATGGACTGAATTCTAGCTTTTGATGTCGCAATATTTCAATTGCATTATTATCTTGTAGTGTGTGTTTGGATTATGAACTTGATACAAGACATCAATGCGGAAAGGAATGAATTGAAGTCTTACATTTGGAAATGGAAGACATAAGAAAAAAATTATAATTAATAGTTGTTCAGTTGCTCAAAATTGTTAGAGATAAAAACGTCACACAAATGAAATTGATGAAGTGTTTTTGTCTATAGTCTAAACCAGGAATGGATCACACACACTCCATATTCCTGCAAAAGATATACAACAAAACTAAGTTGGTGAGTTGGTTCATACAATCATATACATGTTTTGTCCCTCTCTTTAATGGCAATCCCGTTCTTTTCAGGCATCACTACATGGAAAGGGAAGCAAATTCACAGCCACAACTATCGAACTCCGGAGCCTTTCCGAGATCAAGTCCGTTTGATCACTTTCTTCATTATGTTAAAATTTTTAGGTTATCTTCATATATATTTACGCCTATTAGGGATGACGATGTATGTGAAACAAGCCAATTTGTATGATTGTATCATTTGTATGAGGCATGTCATGATAGTCAGTTGGGTATACTACTTGGTTGTTCTGTTTCTTTTTCTTATGTAGACGTTAACTTCGATGACTTGTGCCTGTTCTGCATATATAGGTTGTAATTTTGATAGGGAGAGCCGCTAGTGCTCTTGATATCTCTCGGGACATAGCTGGAGTTGCCAAAGAGGTCCACATTTCATCTAGATCTGTTGCTTCCGGAACCACTGAGAAGAAGCCTGACTTTGCAACCATGCGTCTTAACGGTATGGTAAGATAACAACACCCACAGTCCCACAGTAAGGATAGATTTTGGTCAGGAGGATGGAAAGTTTGGAACTAACTATATAATTTAAACCGATCGATGCAGATTAATGGATATGATAACATGTGGCTACACTCTCAAGTAAGATAACTCACTCGAATTTAGGATTTCGGCGACTATGATGAGAAATTATGAACTTATATATGTTATAACCCACCTTGTAGATTAAAAGTGTCCATGAAGATGGTAGTGTTGTTTTCACAGATGGGAGTGTCGTCGTTGCGGACACCATTCTTCATTGCACAGGGTACGTATATATACTTGCGTTGTAATCCTCTGTCGTATTGGATGTGAAGTGCAACAAATTTGAGAACAAATAATAAGTTTATAACCCACATCTTAAATTTTCCTTTCAAGCTAGGTACAAATATCATTTCCCTTTTCTTGATACCAATGGCATTGTAACTGTGGATGACAACCGTGTTGGGCCACTGTTCAAGCATGTCTTCCCGCCTGCCTTGGCACCGTCGCTTTCTTTTGTTGGGGTTCCATGGAGGGTGTGTTCCTCTTCTTTTAATTGTCTGCCGCATTTTGGTTGTATATTTCCTCATTTTGGCAAGGATTATTACTTAAACTTCATGGCCGTGGTCCCAGACGATTTCTTTCCCCAATTTTGAACTTCAAAGCAAGTGGATAGCAGGAGTTTTGTCGAACCGAATTGCGCTTCCATCTAAACAGGAGATGATAGAGAATGTTAGAGCTTTCTACTCTTCACTTGAAGCTGCTGGCAAACCTAAACGACACACTCATGACATTTCAGATTCTCTGGTAATTTCCGCTTCATTGCTTCCCTGTCAATTTTTTAGTCTCATTCATATCTCTTTAATTATTACTTGGCATGACACTGAGAGTAAATATGTGGAGTACAGTTGATTTTGCAGGGTGAATATGCTGGTTGGCTTGCAGCACAATGTGGTTGTCCAATCTCAGAATGGAGAGAACAAATGATACTCACAGTAGCAAAGAATTGGATAGTCCGACCCAGGACATATCAAGATGAGTGGGATGATAACCATTTAGTACTGCAAGCTTATGAGGCCTTCAGGAATGGAGTTTAAGTTTCTCTCCAAAAAAAAAAAATGAATGGAGATTAAGTTAATATACCTCTATATAATTATAAGTAGTCCCCTTTCTTTGTAGTAATGATCTCCGGGAAGTCTTTTAAACCAGAATGTAATGGGATCGTACAAAGAGGCATGTCAGTTGGAGGTTTGCGAATGCTAGTCTCATTAGTGTCCCCGTTCTTTACTATAAAAGCAGCTTCCATACCCCAAGTCAGATGTCTATCCATATGACAATGCCAAAACCACACTCCTATCAAATAGAAAACAACTATGAATGATCCTTCAAGCCAATATGTTGTTATATATGTACCAAATAAATAGAGATATAAACTGAAAGATGGAGAGGGAGAGATCGGGAGGAAAACAAACCTGGATTGTTTGCAGTGAATCGGATTGCCAACCATCCATTTTTGGGAACTCCAAATGTAGTTACCTCAGGAGGATCAATTAGATTAAACCCTTTGGGGTCAGTAGCATTGTCATAAATTCCAAAGCCATACCCAACCACATAAAAGCTATATCCATGCAAATGCATTGGATGGTTCACAGAGCCGTCTTAACACATTCGTCCCCTGGAATACAATCTCAACCGATTCATTATAGTTCAACACCTTAACCTTTGTCCCTTGTACTGTTAATACCTTATCAATCGAGTACGATTCCTCAGTGATGTTATAGAAAGAAGGCGGGTAATCTGGGAAATCTGCTGAGTAGACTCCGCTTATATTTCTGCGTGAAATTGTTGCAATTGTTTAGAACTTTATACATGGTAAGTATATCATATTTCACTACAGAAAGATCAAATATCACAACCATGAATAGACCACCATACTTAAATGGTTATGTAAATTTGTTAGGATCAAAGAGACATTCCTACAATATGCCAACACTAGAGGACGTACACGGAGCCGATTTGTGATAGTTAAAAGCTAGCTCTTAAGATTCAATAGTTATGTAGCAAATAGAGACGAAAGAAGGGAAGCATGGATAGCTGTAATAGGTTTGCAAGATATCATTACTTGGGTTAACCCAACTGATATTATTTACGCTTGCACTGATTTGTTTCGTTCACAACCTGAGCTTGAATCTTCACAAAAGAGAGAATTCATGGATGTTCTTATAAACATTCTGGTAGTAATTTCATTGTCTAATGGGACATGTACAGCATATTCCGGTGTGGCTAGGCTTCTAATTTGGTTTGTGAAGTTCCGATATGCTGCAAAGTCGTAGTACATCGGAAGGCTACTCGGAAAGACAGGAGATGTCAGATGGGTATAGTTGCCATTGTATTCTAAAATTGCAGTAACATTGGCATGGTCGAAGTCACCAACAGCCACATTCTCACTCGAGAAGTGTCTCGCGGCCATGTAATAGCGCCAGAGAACCTGATTTGCTTCTAGCAAAACATCCATCGTTTGTCCAGGGCTCAAACAGTATGTAGGTCGTGTCAATGGGTTTAATATAGTGTCACACCCCAGACCCGATGTCGATGGTTTCCAAACACCTGACGCCGAACCCGAGACGTGAGTAGGAAAAGTAAAAGAAAACTAAAACAATTTCAAATACTTTTCCAGAAATAAAAGAAAATAAAACGTTTACAAATAACAAAACCAATTACAAAGACAAAATAGGGCCTTGTGGATCTATTGATTTCTAATCTTCTGTACTTCTCGACTTTTGTACACATAAGCTAACGTCACAGTTAGTCTTCTAGAAATAACTATCCTCGTAGGAACCTGAACAAAAATCTATAGGGGTGAGCTTACGCTCAGTAGAGCCAAACCTTTTTAAGTTATACTTAATTATGTCGCGCAAACAAGTTATCAAACAATGTCAACCAATACTTTACAAGTAAAATGACAATTCGATGCATGAATGCTAATGAATGTCTTCCTCAATTACTGGCTATCAGTCCATACATCAAAGACAGGTGAGCCTACACGTCTCATACCGTGTATTTTACCAACCGAGGGTGACTTAGATGTCTCGAATATATGATATAATCTAACAATCAGTAATATCTCACCACCTGTACCTCTTTTGTTAGTCATCTTGTTATACTCATGGTCTCCAAACCCGAAACCCGAAAGATCGTTTATCCGATGTCCGCTATCGAAAGGGCATACTTTCCCTACTCACTTGCGCATGTGGGCTGGCATGGATTCATGGACAACCCATGAAGAAACTCAACTACACAAAATGTATTTATTTTCTAAATCTCATTCTCCTCTCCAGAATCACCATTCTCACTATTCTCATGTTTCCTCACAATGCATCATGTATGCAATTGAATATCAATATTCGCATTTCAATATCGAACACCTGCTTATAAGGAAAGCGATAACAACAATCATACAACTCAACGATTACACATGCTTTTATAGAAAGCAGTAACATCCAAGAGTTAATCACTCAATGACAAACAATTCATTGATTTCAATATTAATCTAATTATCGATTTATAGAAATGTTCCCGGCCCGAGAAAGACCCTACCTGGAATCCGAGCTTTGACTCCGCTAATCAAAATTAGTAACTCAACGATTCGCATTCTAAAATCCTTATCCTTCTGCTCCTTAAATCCCGCATCTCACATTCGAACCTCGTACCAAATCTTCATTCCGAGAATATTGACAGACCACTTCAAATCAGCTTGATTTAATTCTGAAATTTACTAAGGACACCCAAGTCCTTATTTTCAATTGTTCGACATTCACTACTCAATTCTCTCATAATATCCAAACTCACAATTGTGCTCCAAATACGAAATCCATCTCCAAACACCAACCCAACTTCAAATAGAAGTTAATATCTATATCTAAAATTACTCTCTACACCCAAAACTCCCATTATAAATCTCATTACAGCTTGATCATCCTTCCCTCTTCTCCTTTGCACCATTTCACAGTATCTTCCTTGTAGACCCAACAAGCAAACCTCCAGACTTGTTCACGATGAACATGTTTATATACGAGCACTTCCATTACATAAATTAAAATCATTCTTCTACTTCCACAATTCTCTCAAACGTTAGACCAAACAATTGTAACAACCACTATTCTAACACTCGAGCCACAATCAGCCTTTCAATCATCCCCTTCTCTCTCTTTTAAACGTTCAAGCATCATCAACACCCATTCAAGTTCCTGAGCAAAGCCAGCACCGCCAACAACGCCACCACACACGGCAGCCGACGACTGCCCCCAAAATCATCAACTCCTCCAATCTCAAATTCAATTACAACCAACCATGAAATTATATTCCAAAGCCTCTATCAATATCAAAGATAGCTAATCCAAAACCCAAAACATCATCAACGCCGCCGTGCACAGCAACCGCGCACGGTGGTCGACTGCCCAAATTCCACCTTCTTCCAAACTTAACCAAATCTGAATTCCAATTATATAAACAGGTACAGCTCGACGAGAAGATCAAGTTTCATACCTCACTTGTCATCAACGGTGGCCGGAAAGCTTCGAACCCTCGCCGGAAAACTCCCGGAGCTTAAATTAATCGATTCTCACTCATCACTGCTCCATCGACGAAATCGAGACTATAGGGAGGATCACGCGGCCGAGACGAAACTTCCAGTAGCATTCACGCTCGCGGCTGTCGCCGGAATCGGAAACCCGATCGGAAAAACAGCCACCTTCCCTCCTTCTTTTCTCTCTCACCAAAGCTTCCCATGGAGAAACAACATCACAGCTACGTTGGGAACGACGAGACGAAGCCTTGGCCACCGGTTGGACGCCGAGAGACGGCCGGACGATGGAGGACGCCTCCAAGCTCGTCACTGCGTAATAGCTCGAGACCGAGTCGGTCTGGGCCTGTACTGATCCACCCCCTGTATATACATACCCAAATCGATGGCCTAGATCTAGCGGCTTAAGAGATCCAACGGTCCAGATCATGCCAGCAATAATTCTATTTTTAATTAAATTTTTGGATAATACAAACTTCCAAAAATCATTATAAATAGCTCTAATGTCTAAACGATGCTCCAAAAAATCATACGAACTCGTAACGACATCTAGTTTAATCCTATAAGCTCAAAAGATAAATTTTGACAAACCAAAAATTGAAATAATTTTCAAAATCAACAAAGAATTTGAATAAATATAGAAATCGAAATAAAAATAACTCAAAAAATAATTTTCCTTTTAAAAATAGAAATATGAAATTCCGGGATGTTACATATAGGCTCCATCGAGTCCAACCACAGTAAAGTTGTGTTGTGCAATTGCAAAGAAAATATCTGCATCAATGTTTGCATTGACCATACAAAGAAGATAGGTCTTGCCATGGTCCACATTCCGACGGTAAGTTGTTTCTGCAATATGAAAATTTCATTTTTCATCTATTGATTTCATCATATCAAAGTCAGAATTGATCAAAACGTACTTCAACCCAATGGGTTTGGTCTAATGAAAGCATGCTAGGCTGCAAGTGGGGGAGACGTTACAAGGATTCTCCTGATAATAGGAGATTCTTGGTTCGAACCCCAGCTTGTGAAAAACATCCCTTGAAGAGGGGGCATACCTAAAATTGCTCTCGGCCCCAGTGGTAGCTCACCCGGCATGACAAAAAAAAACTTCAAAAGACCAAATATTGGGATCAACTCTATACAAGCATGATGTAGTAATATCAATAGAAAAAAACTCTATCAATCATAATGTGAAAATTGTCGTTAACGTTGTTCTCTTTCTACAAGGTTAAAAATGAAAGTCAATTTACTGATAACTTATTAACAAAATCCTAACATGGTTCTGGTGTTCTTTACCAAATTAATTATCATACCATTGGAGCAAGGACAAAGATCGATCCCCAGGCTGGCCATTTATGGTGTAAGCATCAGAATGGGGCAAGTTCTCGTCATTATCCATAGCCTCATCAACCCGAGCTTGCAGATCTCCCTTGTACCAGGATGCTGCATACAAGGATCATCGATCTTTAACTAAAGTTAGATATATAAGCATGCATTATGCACCAATATATATAACAGAACGATGAATTGATGAGCTCAGTCGTGTTTTATATATACCGATTACGATGACCTCATCTTCATCAGGTTTAGGAAATGGAAATGTGGTTCCAACAGCAGGCAAGATGACGATGGCACCATGAACACTGGCACGCGTCCAATCACTGTGAGCATGCCACCATACAGTTCCTTCTTCCTTTGATAATATAACTTCGTACGTGAAATTTGTTCCAGGTTGAATAGGACACTGCGTGATATACTCAGGTCCATCTGACCATGGATTTCTTGGTTGCATCACTCCATGCCTATATATAACATCACACGTATTGTTCTTCATCACCATATTAACTACATATATTAGCTTAGTTGACCTACGTACTACTTGTATTGCTTATATTGAAAACTTCCGTTTCATCCACCAAACTTAATTTGAAATGTAAAGCAGAGAGAGAGAGAGAGAGAGAGAG
>NC_020495.1:11945981-11954971 GCF_000184155.1 Fragaria vesca subsp. vesca | reverse complement strand
TTTTACTAATAATTTATTTTTTCTTTGAATGCCGTTTCCCGAGCGAACTCTCAGAACTGGCAACGCAACACAAGGAACCATCATGGCGGTTCTAGACCGTTCGCTGTCTTCATGGACAAGGCAGCCAGGGAACATCCAGAAGTCAACCGGTACGTCTATACGTACGAGAAGGCATATCCTGACACCCAGGAGGATATTGTAAGTCATTTTACGTTTCCTTAAATTTTTAAATTTACTTATATATATGTCAAAATGTTAATTAATAATTTTTTCCTATCCATATAGGCGAAGGTGAGGGAGGCTAGTGACGAGGTGATGCGTGCTATAGCGAGGGAGACATGGCCGGACACGCAGGAGGAAGAGATGTCCGAAGCCATGTCCCAGATCGACACTTCGGATCCAACGATTGGGGCGAGGATCATGGGCACAGCCTTCCCACCGAGAGCAAACAACTTCTACTGCCGGGGTCTAGGAAAGAAAGGCGAGGGGGTCCTGAAGACCACTCCAGGATTTCAACGAAAGGCAGCCTCGACCAGCAGCAGGACCACGTCCACGACCACCAGGACGACTCAGCTAGAGTCGGAAGTTCAGAGACTACGAGAACAGCAAGCTGCTCAGGCTGCCTATAATGCCTCGCAGGCAGCCTATAATGCCGCGCAGGCAACCTATGTTGCCGAGATACATGCCATCCAACAGGCCCAGCAGCAGCAGATGTTCCAGTACATGCAGGACTTTACAGCTGCCCAGCTTCAGGGACTTCCGGCTCCACCCATGCCTCCGCCCATACCGCTACCCCAGCCGCCGCAACCTCCGCAGCAGCCCCCAGAAGCGGATATTAATTTAGACGATTTAGATTTTCTGTAGTTGATGAATGAATTATATAGTTTTATGTGTTTGTTGTTGGTTATATGGAATTGTTTTGGTGTATTTTGCAGCTTGCTTGGAATGGTAATTCAGAAATTTCGGGGTTTTTTTTTTTACTGGAATGGACTTATAGCCGACGAAAAACGCCTTAATTCGTCGGCTAAAGTTTTTTATTTTTTTAAAAATAAGTTTTAGCCGACGAAATACGCTTTAATTCGTCGGCTAAATCCCTATAAAGCCAACGAAATAGACTATATTTCGTCGGCTATAGATGTTTTTATTTTTTTATTACAAACTTTAGCCGACGAATATTTTAAATTTTTCGTCGGCTAAAGTAGGAGAAATAACCGACGACATGTTTTTCGTCGGCTAAACTCTAGACTATAGCCGACGAATACCTTAAATGCTTCGTCGGCTAAAGTTTGGACTATAACCGACGACATTTTTTTCGTCGTCTAAAGTCTGGACTATAGCCGACGACATTTTTTTCGTCGGCTAAACTCTGGACTATAGCCGACGACCTCTACATGTGTCGTCGGCTAAAGTCACCACAGACGACCTTTTCCCGACGAAATCTTAGCCGACGAATTAAACTGACAGGCCGACGAAAATTTTTCGTTGGCTAAAGTGCTTGTCCTGGTAGTGTATACAACCCTTTTAGTTTTTTAGTCCACATGAGTATATCACTTATGTAAATTTATATGTAAAACATATATGTGTTTGGTTTCTAGAGATCGATAGGGTTGCGCCTTGCAACAGAATGTCAGCAACGTAAAATTTACAAATAAGAGCTCTCATCAGTGAAGGCATGACTGCATGAGTGCTAATGGTAATTGAGCATTGTTCTAAAACATAATAAAACAATAGTAATAACAATGTGATCATGGTCACATGAGTGAGGCTCCTTACCTTTGTACGTGCTAACTTTTTAGTAGGGTACTGATCTATTTGAAGTGTCAAGGAGTACGTTAAGCTTATTTACTTGGTCATCAAAGAAGCCTTGAGCGCTTGTAAATGATCACAAACACAACATCGATCATCGCTTTCACTAACAAAGCATGGATTATTTCATTGTGAACATGTTTGGAAGGTTTGTTAGAGCGCGGGAAAAAACTAGCTAGCAATGAGTAATACTCAAGAAATGGAAAAAGTGAAAGTCATTTGTGGGGAGAGAGTGATCGATCGATATGATATCTGTATAAGTGGATCGGAATAATGTTGGGGTTCATGATCACCGGCCGCCCACTACTGGAGATGGTAAATGCAAGAAGGTTGGCCTTGCTAATGATGATGTCATGATGACCACCACTTCCTCCATCGATCTGCAAATATGCTCAATGTTATTCACTGACTCTCTTTTTTTGGCAAATCGTAACCAGTACAGCAAGAAGGGATCAAAGGAGACGGAGGATCCCATCACTCCATTATCAGACAACAGAACAAACGTGGTGAAGGATTTTTTAGGGCTTGCCGAGGTTGATTAGCAGCATGTCATGAGTTGTATCTCCTTGTAGGTTGATTAGCGGCTGCAACAACGGCGTATGGATTGGTAGGATGTGCAAGACGTAATAGTACTTCTGCTAGGGTTTCACAGGACTCGGGCTTGGGTTCTCAAGCAGTGGTGGAGGCAGACACAAAATTGTATGGCAAAAATATTGAACCAATCATACACTGATGAATGCATACACTATCTCAGCCTCTAAACATTGAAAATACACCAGCAAATTGATAGTGTCAATAAGGGCTCAAGGCGTGAGACTCTTGCATTTAAGGGTTAAACCACATAGGTCATACAACAATATGATTTAAAAAAATTATTTCTATATGGGCAAAACTGAATCACAACTGAGATAGTGATATCATAATTTTAATTAGATACTTTCAGGCAATTGAATTTTTCTATGTTTCGAGAGAATCCAACTTTCTAGCTGATGTAATCGTAAATTTTAGTCATACTGTAACTTGGGATCAGCATTCCTCCTTCGACTCTGACGACTTTTAACTTTGATCTCCATATATATATAGTTGTGAATTTTTTTCCGATGAATAAAACAAAAAAGATTGCATGGAAAATCCATTTATTTAGATCTCCATATATCAATGTTCCTTAATATATTGATATTTCATATTCTTTTCCTTTTTCTTCATAAATGAGAAATTCATAATTTAATATTCTTTTCCTTTTCTTGTTTTTCGTATATGATATTTTTTTGGTAAATTCTTATATGATATTTCATATTCATTTGATATTCCTTAATAAATGCAAAATCCTTTTCCTCCAATACAAAATCCAAAAACACAGTATGTTCTTCATTTAAATTCTTCACTCCCTTCATATGCTCATATAGTGTGCAATCACGTTTAGCTCAACAAAATGGCCGAGGAGATTCCGGTACCAAACAAGAAGCTCCACGGCAAGGTGGCCATCGTCACCGGCGCCGCTAGCGGCATCGGTGAAGTCACGGCGCGCCACTTGGCTGACCACGGAGCTCGGATGGTGGTGATCGCCGACGTCCCCAAGACACCATGGGCCAAGAAGTGGCCGCAGCGATTGGCTCCGATCGCTGCACCTACATCCATTGCGACGTCACCGATGAGGATCAGGTCTGTTAGGAAGCTATTTGGTTAGCTGTCAAGTTTGTTTCTGTTTGTGCTGATAATTATCCCTATTTCTTAAGGAAGTGCTTGTAGTTTTGAATTCTATCTAGTCCATGATCCACGTTGTTAGTTAGTGTTAAACATGGGGTGCAATTTGTTTTATCTCTTTCCTTGTAAGGCTTATAAAGCCACCAATTTGCATTCAATAAAATAAGAAAGCATTCCTCCAGATTTGCAGAGCAGTTTTGTGTTTCAATTCTGTTCAACAATTCTGGTATCAGAGCACCTCGAGGGCCTGATTTTGAGAGATTAAAGAGAGTGAAACACTTGGTGAGTCTGAGTGAAACACGGACTAAGAGAGAAGGTGTTTGAGTGAAACACTAAGAGAAATAGTGCGTGAGAGATGGCAGCTGCCGAAGGGAGCAATTTTGCTCAACCATGTATTCCCAAATTTGATGGGGATTATGAGCATTGGTGTACGCTCATGGAGAATCTGTTGCGGTCAAAGGAGTATTGGGGCCTCATTGAAACAGGTTTCTCTGAGCCAGAAAATGGAGAGACTATGAATGTAGCTCAGAGGAAAACTTTGGAAGAATTGAGGTTGAAGGATCTCAAGGCGAAGAATTACCTGTTTCAGTCAATTGACAAGTTTATTTTGAAGACCATTCTTCAGAAGGACACCTCCAAACAGCTGTGGGATTCTATGAAGAGGAAATATCAAGGGAGCGTGAGAGTAAAGCGAGCTCATCTCCAGGCTTTGTGAAGAGAATTTGAGGTGCTAGAGATGAAAGAGGGAGAAACAATTACAAGCTACTTCTCAAGGGTCATGCTTGTGGCTAATGACATGCGCAATTATGGAGAGGACATGCTGGATGTGAAGATTGTTGAAAAGATTTTGCGCACCCTTACTGAGAAGTTCAACTATATTGTGTGTTCCATTGAAGAGTCGAAGGACATCGATACCCTTTCTGTGGATGAATTGCAAAGCTCATTACTTGTTCATGAGCAAAAGTTTCGGAAGAATGGAGGTGATGAACAAGCCCTGAAAGTTTTCTTTGAAGACACTGCTGGAGGCAGAGGAAGAGGTCGAGGAAGAGGACAGTTCAACAAGGCACTAGTTGAGTGCTACAAGTGCCACAAATTGGGGCACTTTCAATATGAGTGTCCTGATTGGGAGAAGAGTGCACACTATGCTGAGTTAGATGAGACTGAGGAGATGCTTTTGATGGCACATGCTGAGCTTGATGAGGTGAAGAGTGCAGAGTTGTGGTTTCTTGACTCGGGATGTAGCAATCACATGACAGGCAACAAAAATTGGTTCACAGACATGGATGAAGAGTATCGACAATATGTCAAGCTCGGAAACAACTTCAAAATGGCAGTAGTTGGGAGAGGTAATGTTAGATTGCATGTTAATGGAATTACACAAGTGATTACTAATGTGTATTATGTCCCTGAGTTGAAGAACAACTTGATTAGCATCGGACAGTTGACAGAGAAAGGAGTTTCTGTGTTGATTCAAAATGGAGAGTGTCGATGCTATCATCCAGAGAAGGGCATTTTGCAAACAAAAATGTCAACTAACAGGATGTTTGTATTCCTTGCAACCATGATGCCTAAAACCTCAACGTGCTTCAAGGCAGCCTCAGAAGATGAAACGCACCTTTGGCATTGTCGTTATGGCCACCTCAGCTTCAAGGGACTGAGAACCCTTCGTTACAAGAAAATGGTGAAAGGACTGCCTGAAATGAAGACCCCGAGCAAGCTATGCAAGGATTGTGTCACAGGCAAGCAACACAGGGAGCCCATATCGAAGAAGAGCATGTGGAGAGCCACACACAAACTACAATTGGTGCACTCTGATATTTGTGGTCCAATTACACCCTCATCAAGCAGTGGAAAGAGGTACTTGATTACTTTTATTGATGATTACAGTCGAAAGATTTGGGTAGCATTCTTGTCTGTGAAGTCTCAAGCTTTTGCTTCTTTTAAGAATTTCAAGAATATGGTTGAAAAAGAAATAGGGGCTCCAATTCAATGTCTTCGAACAGATAAGGGAGGAGAGTTCACCTCTCAAGAGTTCAGTTCATTGTGTAGTTCACATGGCATAAAAAGGCAATTGACTGCAGCTTACACTCCACAACAAAATGGAGTGGCCGAGAGAAAGAATTGGACCATTATGAATATGGTTCGAAGTATGTTGTCTGAGAAGCATGTTCCAAAATACTTCTGGCCAGAGGCAGTCAATTGGACCATTCACATTCTCAATCGGAGCCCTACCTTGGCAGTGAAGGAATTGACACCTGAGGAAGCATGGAGTGGCATGAAACCATCAGTCCATTACTTCAAAATCTTCGGCTGTGTTGCTCATGTCCACATACCAGAAGCTAAGAGAAACAAGCTTGATGATAAGAGCTTTCGGTGTGTGATGTTGGGGATGAGTGATGAATCCAAAGCTTATGGGCTTTTCGATCCAGCAACCAAACGAATTGTGATCAGCAAAGATGTAATATTCGAGGAAGATGAGTGTTGGGATTGGGAAGAAGTACAGAAGAGCTGAAGCTAGATGTATTAGATTGGGGAGAAAGTGAAGATGAAGACGGAGGAAATAATTCAGAAAGTGAAGATGAAGATGGAGGAAATGACAATTTAGAAGGTGGAGAAAATAGCAATACAGAAGGTGATCCAGTAGCAAGCTCAACTTCAAGTCAGTCTTCAGAAGATGTTCAAGAAGAAGGGAGGAATCGCAAACCACCTGACTGGATGAAAGATTATGTGAGCGGAGAAGGCTTGTCAGGAGGTAAAGATGTTCAAAACTTTGTGTTGTTTACCTCAGCATCTGACACATCTACATTTGAAGAAGCCATCAAAAGTGACAAATGGAGGACTGCAATGGATAATGAAATAGAAGCAATTGAAGAAAAATGGCACTTGGGAGCTGACTGAGTTGCCAACAGGAGCAAAAACTATTGGAGTCAAATGGATTTTTAAAACAAAGTTGAACGAAAATGGAGAGGTGGAAAAGTATAAGGCCAGACTTGTGGCAAAGGGGTACTCTCAGCAATATGGAGTTGATTACACAGAGGTATTCGCACCGGTGGCTAGATGGGACACTACCCGAATGGTAATTGCCCTTGCTGCTCAAAAGGGATGGAATGTGTACCAGCTAGATGTGAAAAGTGCATTCTTGCATGGAGAGTTAAATGAAGCAGTGTTCATTGATCAACCGCAAGGATATGTGAAGAAGGGTAATGAATTGAAGGTGTATAGGTTGAAAAAGGCCTTGTACGGCCTCAAACAAGCTCCACGAGCCTGGTACAGCCGCATCGAAGCCTATTTCATCAGAGAAGGATTTGAGAGATGTCCTTATGAACACACCTTGTTCGTGAAGCTAAGCGAAGGAGGTAATATTCTCATTGTTAGTCTTTACGTTGATGATTTGATATTTACTGGTAGCAATGAGAATATGTTCGTAGAGTTTAAGAAGTCTATGAAGAAAGAATTTGATATGTCAGACCTTGGTAAAATGAGTTATTTTCTTGGAGTTGAAGTGATTCAAAATGAGGAGGGAATTTACATCTGTCAAAGAAAATATGCGAGGGAGGTGTTAGAGAGGTTTGGCATGAAGGGGAGTAACTCGTCTAGAATCCCATTGTTCCTGGATGCAAGTTGATGAAAGATGAAAATGGTGTGAAGGTGGATGCTACAATGTATAAGCAGATTGTTGGTTGTTTGATGTACTTGGCAGCAACTCGGCCTGATCTTATGTATGTGTTAAGCTTAATTAGCAGATTCATGAGTTGTCCAACTGAGTTACATATGCAGGCAGTCAAAAGGGTGCTCAGGTATCTAAATGGTACAATTAATTTGGGGATTCTGTATAAGAGGAATGGAAATGAGAAGCTTGAGGCATACACAGATAGCGATTATGCAGGTGACATGGATGACCGGAGAAGTACTTCCGGGTATGTTTTTATGTTAAGCACAGGTGCAGTTTCATGGTCCTCTAAAAAGCAACCAGTGGTTACTTTGTCTACAACCGAAGCAGAATTTATTGCAGCTGCCTTCTGTGCGTGTCAAGGAGTTTGGATGCGAAGAGTTCTTGAAAAACTTGGTCATGTTCAGCTTGGAAGCACTAGTGTGTACTGTGATAATAGTTCCACCATAAAGCTTTCAAAAAATCCGGTGCTTCATGGTCGAAGCAAACATATAGATGTTCGCTTCCACTTTCTTCGTGACCTGACCAGAGATGGGACTATTGAGTTAACTCATTGCAACTCTCAGAATCAAATTGCAGATATCATGACAAAGCCTTTGAAGCTGGAAGTGTTTGAGAGGCTACGAGAGCAGCTTGGAATGTGTCCTATGCCAGACATAAACTGATTGCACAAGTAGAAGCAGTTTAAGGGAGGAAATGTTAGGAAGCTATTTGGTTAGCTGTCAAGTTTGTTTCTGTTCGTGCTGATAATTATCCCTATTTCTTAGGGAAGTGCTTGTAGTTTTGAATTCTATCTAGTCCATGATCCACGTTGTTAGTTAGTGTTAAACGTGGGGTGCAATTTGTTTTATCTCTTTCCTTGTAAGGCTTATAAAGCCACCAGTTTGCATTCAATAAAATAAGAAAGCATTCCTCCAGATTTGCAGAGCAGTTTTGTGTTTCAATTCTGTTCAACAAGGTCAAGTCTCTAGTTGACTCCACTGTTGAAAATTACAGCCAACTTGACGTCATGATTTGCAATGCAGGGATAATCGCCGGGTTGATGCAGACTGTGCTGGAGCTCGACCTGTCCGCGTACGACAGGGTGATGGCGGTGAACGTGCGCAGGATGGCGGCGTGTGTGAAGCACGCGGCGCATGCGATGGTGGGAAAGGGATTCAAGGGCAGCATAGTGTGCACGGCGAGCGTCGTGGCTAAGTCCGGGTCTAAGGTGAACACAGACTACTCGATGTCAAAGCACGCGGTGTTGGGGCAGGTGAGGTCAGCGAGCATGCAGCTAGCGGCGCGTGGAGTGAGGGTGAACTGTGTGTCGCCGGGTATGGTGGGGACGCAGATGGTGGCGGAGACTTTTAAGATTGGGGCGGAAGAGATGAAGGAGATGCTGGCGGCGGTTTATAAGGGAAGAGATGGGCCGTTGATGGAGAAACATGTGGCGGATGCGGTGGCGTTTCTAGCGTCGGAGGATTCGGCTTTCGTCACTGGCCATAATTTGGTGGTTGATGGCGGAGTTGGCACTGGCATGAATATCATATCGGCGTCGAAAGCTAATTAATCAAAATTATTGAAGTATCTGGTTTATCACCAGTTGACAACTTTCATTATTCTGCTCAGCATGCATAATTCATTATTTTGCTCAGCATGCATAATCAATAAGTTTAAACATGAAGATAATGAATAAACAGTTTTTCTTACTCTTGCTCTCTCGGATCATTTATATGCTTGTTACTGCTAAATAGAGGTACCCTTCCAACGAATTTTTCATCACTTTCACGCAGAAACTACTGCCATTTTCATGCCCTCTCTCTCTCTC
>NC_020495.1:11944270-11945846 GCF_000184155.1 Fragaria vesca subsp. vesca | reverse complement strand
ACGTACTACTACTACTACTACTACTACTACTCTACTCTCTCTCTCTCTCTCTCTCTCTCTCTCTCTCTCTCTCTCTCTCTCTCTCTCTCTCTCTCTCTCTCTCTCTCTCTCTCTTATCATCTCAAATCTCAAAACACAAAAACCCTTTTAGCATAGCCGTCTTCCCTTCCATATATAGTTGCGTAGCATAGCCTTCTTCATAGCCGTGCGTACTCTTGGTGTTCTTCAAGCTCTTTGAAGCACAAATTGTGTAATTTATGACTCTTGTTTATTTATTTATCTTTTACTCAGTAGTATCATTGGTTTTTATTTTGGCTTTGCAGTTTTGGGATGAATTTGATGATGTGTTTGAGTAATTATCGAAAATTTCAGATATTGATGAAGATATAGAAAATTTTCATATTATATGTAACAAGAACTTTTTACATTAAGAACGAAAATTTTCAGATGCATATGTTTCATGTTGGTTATGCAACATTTCTTCGCTCAAGCAAGATTGTCCAAACTAAGAAAGAGTAACAAAGAGGGATGGAAGGCCGCCACACACACACATATATATATATATATATATATATATATTAGAAGCACAATCTTTAGCAGTTAGATGATTCCCTTAGAAACTCATATCCAACAGAGAAAGATAACCCACTAAAGGAAGAAAGCTCTCAAATAAGCATACCTGACTCCTCAGTAAGAGGGAGTGATAGGTCAGAAATCTGCCTAATTAAGACAGAAAAAATGTGACAAAAGAAACGAGAATTTTTTTATTTTTTAATTTTTTTAAAGAAGAAAGGAGGAAGTTACTATGCCATGAACTATTTGAATTAAAATCTGCCATATCAGAAGATTGCTAAGGTGTGACCAATTTGAGATGCCCAAAGTTTATCCTTACAAAAGCAACTACTTTACCATCACAGTCAACCATCGACAATTTTGCTTAAGATCCAACATAACTGACCTGACCGGAAGCCTGACCAAATGTAGAATTACGGTAGTGTGACTAAATCGAGCTAGCTAGCTAGATAACGTTATTAGTATTTTAGCGGCAATGATGAAACATTGTATTTCATGATGAAGATTCAGTATTAGCTGCATGCATATCCAAAAACAAAATGTTTAAACCAATTGACACAATAAACAAAAAAAAACGTCTACGATCATATGTATAAAATATCGTCTGCCGTTTGAGTCGTTTTCAAATTTGTATTCAAATTTGAAGTCTTTTATTTAATATTTCCAGTAGGCACCGGTTCAGAGAATCATACATGCATCTGATGCTATAAATTGTATATACAAAGCGAGCAACTTGTTAGTTGTTAATTACTCGTCATTTTCTACCTAGTAAACAAAGACGAACGTGAAGTCGGGAACGATTAAAAATTGTCGAGCAAGTCTGTTTAGCATCTGTGCCAGCTATGGCTGATGCTAGCTCTGCTGAGTCGGCTGCAACGCATACCTTATCCCGCCACGTAGCAGTGATCGGCGCCGGTGCCAGCGGTTTGGTTGCGGCACGTGAGCTCCGGCGGGAAGGTCACAGTATCGTAGTGTTTGAGCGAGGAGACCAATTAGGTGGCAC
>NC_020495.1:11937794-11944249 GCF_000184155.1 Fragaria vesca subsp. vesca | reverse complement strand
AAAAAAAAAAAAAAAAAATTAGATCTAAGCATAGTGTTTGGTAATTGGTCTTACTCCAAAGTCCAAACGTTTCATGCATGCCAAACTAAACATGTATATTAGCAAATATACTGACCTATCCCGCCAGCATATTTTGTGATGAAGATTCTGTGTTAGGTCCAATGCATGCTCACCAATTTGAAAATTAAACCAATCAAAACTAAAAACAAAGAAGTTCGTCTACGTTCATATATCATCTGACATTTGAGTCATTTTAAAATTTGTATTAAAATTTGAAGTCTTTTATTTAATATTTACAGCAGGCACTGCTTTCAGATCGAGAATCAATCAAACAAACATGCATATGAAGCTATAAATTGTATATACAAAGCAATCAACTTGTTACCGGTCATTTTTCGAGCAAGTCTGTTTAGCATCTGTGCAAGCTATGGCTGATCCTAGCTCTGCTCATTCAGATGCAATGCATACCCTATCCCGCCACGTAGCAGTGATCGGCGCCGGTGCCAGCGGTTTGGTGGCGGCACGTGAGCTCCGGCGGGAAGGTCACAGTATCGTAGTGTTTGAGCGAGGAGACCAATTAGGTGGCACCTGGGTCTACACCCCAGAAGTGGAGTCCGACCCAATTGGTCTCCACCCAAACAGAACCATAGTCCACTCCAGCATTTACCAGTCTCTCAGGACTAACCTCCCCAGAGAGATTATGGGGTTCCGGGACTACCCGTTTGCGGTCAAGGAAGAAGACGAAGGGAGAGACCCGAGAAGGTTTCCGGGTCACAGAGAGGTGTTGATGTACTTGGATGACTTCGCCGGCGAGTTTGGAATTTCTGAGATGGTGAGGTTTGAGACTGAGGTGGTATTCGTGGGTTTGGTGGAGGGTGGCAAGTGGATGGTTAGGTCGAAGAGGAAAACAAGCGATGAGGGTTTGGAAGAGATTTATGATGCTGTGGTTGTTTGTTGTGGGCATTATACTAAGCCTCGTGTTGCAGAAATCCCAGGTATGATAATCAATCATAAATACAGAATCAGATATTACTTGTTCTTGTAGTGTGTGTTTGGATTATGAACTTGATACTAGACATCAATGCGGATAGGAATGAATTGAAGTCTTACGTTAGGAAATGGACGACATAAGATAAAAAAAAAATTATAATCGTTCAGTTACTCAAAATTGTTAGAGATAAAAACGTCACACTTATAGATGAAATTGATGAAGTGTTTTGTCTATAATCTAAACTAGGAAGGGGTCACACACACTCCATATTCCTGCAAAGATATACAACAAAACTAAGTTGGTGAGTTGGTTTTCATACATGTTTTGTCCCTCTCTTTAATGGCAATCGCGTTCTTTTCAGGCATCACTACATGGAAAGGGAAGCAAATTCACAGCCACAACTATCGAACTCCGGAGCCTTTTCGAGATCAAGTCGGTTTGATCACTTTCTTCATTATGTTAAAACTTTTAGGTTGTCTTCATATATATTAACGCCTATTAGGGATGACGATGTATGTGAAACAAGCCAATTTGTATGATTGTATGAGGCATGTCATGATAGTCAGTTGGGTAAACTACTTGGTTGTTCTGTTTTCGTTTTCTTATGTAGACGTTAACTTCGATGACTTGTGCCTGTTCTGCATATATATAGGTTATAATTTTGATAGGGAGAGCCGCTAGTGCTCTTGATATCTCTCGGGACATAGCTGGAGTTGCCAAAGAGGTCCACATTTCATCTAGATCTGTTGCTTCCGGAACCACTGAGAAGAAGCCTGACTTTGCAACCATGCGTCTTAACGGTATGGTAAGATAACAACACCCACAGTCCCACAGTAAGGATAGATTTTGGTCAGGAGGATGGAAAGTTTGGAACTAACTATATAATTTAAACCGATCGATGCAGATTAATGGATATGATAACATGTGGCTACACTCTCAAGTAAGATAACTCACTCGAATTTAGGATTTCGGCGACTATGATGAGAAATTACGAACTTATATATGTTATAACCAACCTTGTAGATTAAAAGTGTCCATGAAGATGGTCGTGTTGTTTTCACAGATGGGAGTGTCGTCGTTGCGGACACCATTCTTCATTGCACAGGGTACGTATATATACTTGCGTTGTAATCCTCTGCCGTATTGGATGTGAAGTGCAACAAATTTGAGAACAAATTATAAGTTTATAGCCCACATCTTAAATGTTCCTTTCAAGCTAGGTACAAATATCATTTCCCTTTTCTTGATACCAATGGCATTGTAACTGTGGATGACAACCGTGTTGGGCCACTGTTCAAGCATGTCTTCCCGCCTGCCTTGGCACCGTCGCTTTCTTTTGTTGGGGTTCCATGGAGGGTGTGTTCCTCTTCTTTTAATTGTCTGCCGCATTTTGGTTGTATATTTCCTCATTTTGGTAAGGATTATTACTTAAACTTCATGGCAATGGTCCCAGACGATTCCTTTCCCCAATTTTGAACTTCAAAGCAAGTGGATAGCAGGAGTTTTGTCGAACCGAATTGCGCTTCCATCTAAACAGGAGATGATAGAGGATGTTAGAGCTTTCTACTCTTCAGTTGAAGCTGCTGGCAAACCTAAACGACACACTCATGACATTTCAGATTCTCAGGTAAGTTCCGCTTCATTGCTTCCCTGTCAAGTTTTTAGTCTCATTGATATCTCTTTATTACTTGGCATGACACTGAGAGTAAATATGTGGAGTACAGTTGATTTTGCAGGGTGAATATGCTGGTTGGCTTGCAGCACAATGTGGTTGTCGAATCGCAGAGGAATGGAGAGAACAAATGATACTCACAGTAGCAAAGAATTGGATAGTCCGACCCAGGACATATCAAGATGAGTGGGATGATAACCATTTAGTACTGCAAGCTTATGAGGCTTTCAGGAATGAAGTTTCTCTCCAAAAAAAAAAATATGAATGGAGATTAAGTTAATATACCAATATTTTCAAGGGCGAAAGCGAATACCAAGGCGACTTAATTGGTGAAGACTTTTGAGCAAGGGCATCAAGACAGATACAAATTTGCTCCCCACTTTTACTTCCCCCACTTTCATTCCCACCCATCTAAAAGCATGACACATGTCTATTTTTATTAACTCACCTAACCATGGTTAACAATATAAATTATTTATTTAATATAAATTTGATATAAATTATTTATTTAATATAAATTTGAGAGGTTGGGCATTTAGGGTTTAAGGTTTCGGGTTTGGGGTTTAGGGTTTAAGGTTTTACTTAACTAGGGTTTAGCTAATCATGATAAAAGAATAAGCCCTAAACCCCAAACCCCAAACCCCAAACCTTAAAACCCTAAACCCTAAACCCTATACCTTAAAACCCAATACCTAATCTTACAAATTTAAATTAAATAAAGAATTTTATATTGATATTGTTAACCATGGTTAGATGAGTTAATAAAAATAGGACATGTGTCATGCATTTAGATGGGTGAGGATGAAGGTAGGAAAATAAGGTGGGGAGCAAATTTGTATTCCATCATCAAGAGGCTGGGAAGACCGCTTTACCCGCAAATATTACATATATTAATAATTACATATAAATAAACCTGATAATTACATATATAATTACAGCACTGTAATTTGATTGCCACGCTTCATACACTTCAACTTCTTGTTTGTATTTCCATACTTTGTCTTCTCCAATTTCCTTTTTAACTCTTAACTTTATTAAGAATTATATATGTATATGGTTCCTATCCAAGCGAGACACCGTTTTAAAATTAAAGTGTGAGTCTTCTTATTTGATTTACTTTTAGGTTATATTTTCACATTTTCACCGTTCAGTGTGTTGAACATAGTATAGTGTGTAGATCAATCATGCAAATTTTTTGTACCAAATTAGATTAAATAAATCAACTAAACAAAATCTGTCTAAACGGAACCGTTCGTGTAAATCGTGATTATGGAAGTTCAAATGATATCTCCAAATTGAATGAAATTAACTTTGCAGAAATGATCTACACACTATGTTCTAGATATTGAACGATGCAGATGTGGAAATGAGACATGAAAATAACTCAAATAAGGAACCTCACACTTTAATTTCAAAACGTGACTATACGCGCTCTGGATACGAACTCACCATCCCGATCAGATCTGCCACCGCTAAAGAACCCCTAACAGAGAGCAGAAGAGTCGCACTTGTCGTTACGAATCCTCAAATTCCACTATTGATTGTATAAAAATAAAAAATAAAAATAAAAATAAAAAAGCTCTAGTAAATATGGAAAAGTAGAATGGGTAGAAGCAAAAATGAAATGTTATCCGAGGGTGTAGGTAAATTTTAATAGTCCTTCGATAGATATTTATCCCGGCTCCGCCAACCGGTGACAAAATATCCAATATCAAGCAGAGCTTCACTGCTCTCACATAGCAAGATGACTGAAGCCATGCCAGTAACACTGGCGAAGCTCCACGGCAAGGTGGCCATCGTAACCGGCGCCGCCAGAGGAATCGGTGCATTCACAGCCCGCCACTTTGCCGACCACGGAGCTCGCGTTGTCGTGATCGCTGACGTCCAAGACTCCAAAGGCAAAGAAGTGGCCGCTTCGATTGGCTCCCACCGCTGCACCTACGTCCACTGCGACGTCACCGACGAGGACCAAGTCAAGTCCCTAGTCGACTCTACCGTCGAACAGTACGGCCAACTCGACGTCATGTTCAGTAACGCCGGCATAATGAGCGCGTCGGTGCAGACGGTGCTGGAGCTCGACCTGTCTTGGTACGATAAGGTGATGGCGGTGAACGCTCGGGGAAATGCGGCGTGTGTGAAGCACGCGGCGCGTGCGATGGTGGGGAAGGGAGTCAGAGGCAGTATAGTGTGCACGGCGAGCTTCGTGGCGGAGTGCGGGAGTGAGAGCGCGACGGACTACACGATGTCGAAGCACGCGGTGCTGGGGCTGGTTAGGTCGGCGAGCGTGCAGCTGGCGGCGCGTGGGGTGCGGGTGAACTGTGTGTCGCCGGGTCTGGTGGGGACGCCGTTGGTGACGGAGACTTTTAAGATCGGGGAGGAAGAGCTGAAGGAGAAGTTGGCGGCGGTTTATACAGGAAGTGAGGGGCCGATGATGGAGAAACACGTGGCGGATGCGGTGGTGTTTTTGGCGTCGCAGGAGTCAGCGTTCGTCACCGGCCAAAATTTGGTGGTTGAGGGGGGATTTGGCAGCAAGTCGTTATCAACAATATTGAAACCATGATATGGGCGTGATTGTATCTCATCTACTCAATAATAAGAGTAATTCTGTTGTCTAGCTACTACTTGTCCAAACCTGTATGGGATCCACAAAAACGACAGGTCTGTCTCTTTCAGTCTTTCGTAATAGAAATAATAAATCAAAATATCATGTTATTGGAGTTTACTATTGGTTTTTGGGAGAATGATTGCTGATGTAACGTGGACGGATCTGATTCCTTAAAATAAGTATGATGACATGAAGTTCATGTATCCTTCGATTAAGGGAAGCGCCGGACTACGCCAAATAGAGTACGCCAGAGTGGGGCCCATCTCGCTGGCAGCTTCTCGTCCACAAATTTTGAATGCGAAGGGGCGGAGAAGTAAACTCACATAACTGTCGTTAGCTCCATTACCAAATTGGTTGTGACAAATCACACAAGACGACAAAAAAAAAACTAAAAATCTCAAGCTTTTTAAAAAAGAAAAAAGAAAAAAAGCTAAGAATCTCAAGAGGCCGTGCTTTTGAGATATGGAGCCGATTAAGAACGAGGATAATGAGGTTACACTGAGTTTTTGGAGATAAAATTAACAGAAGAAGAATTGAAAGTGTAAAATTGGGTATCAAAGAGGTTGAAATTGAAAGATTCGAAGAAATCTTTGTGAAAACGAATCTTTAATCATGATCAACGGTTGGAAATTAATTTGGATGAACATGTATCAGTTTCTTCTTCGCCGGCCAGATTAATATTTTTATTAGAAAAATATGGTTGCATAGAGGAAACATAATTGGAAGAAGAATAAGAACTCTTGGATTTAGTGAAAGCCATGAGCTCCTGCTGTTTTCTCCTTGTGCAATATCATAGTATCAGCAGGTCTAGACCTGAGATTTTGAGGCCTGAGTCGAACTCTCAGAGTTGGGCCCTAATTTATATATATAAAATAGCATATAACATCCAAAAATATATAGGATTTTTATGCAAAATACTTATTATGCAAATAGGATTCTAAAACATTGATGGTTTAGTAATCTTAATTGTATTATAAATCCTATCTATATAACCAATATTTTACCTAATCGTGTTTGGCTGCTTCTATTTGATATTTTAACTTTTTTATGGGTACAAATTTAAAGTAGTAATTGATGGTTTGGGCTTCTCATCACGTGTAATTGTCTTTGTTTTAGGATAGTTGTCTTTAATTCATGTCAGATTGCACAGCCAAAAAGCTATTAGAAAAAAAAAAAAATTTGGACAA
>NC_020495.1:11933181-11937062 GCF_000184155.1 Fragaria vesca subsp. vesca | reverse complement strand
AATACATGCTCAAAAAAGAAAAAGAAAAATCTTCATGAAACCTAGCAGGTAGAAAATAAGAAAACAGGTTCGATAAAAAATTGAGATGATCGAGTGCCATGACCAATAAAAAGGTAAATCTGATTTACAAAGTTGCTGCATGAACCCTAGGCTGGAAGTTGCCTTCAAACTCCAAAGTCCAGTAGCAACCATCAAAATCATTGCAGACTAATTAACTAGGATCAAGCCCCCATTCCATTAATGTATATATATAGGCTTTGTAATTCATCGTCTATTGATTTCCATAGATGCTAGGTTTTTCTGTTTAATACTTGAATTGTATGCATCGATCGGTTCCCGAGATTTTTCCTAGATTTTGGTTTATATACATGTTGGAGTAATCCCAAATTCCCAATTGTTCTTGAATTGCAATAATATTATATATGTGGAGTATGAAGGACTGAGAGCACTAATGTAGCATGAATCTTCGATCAGAAGATTTTCTGAGGAATCATGGAAGCACATATATGTTTCATAGAAGCAAGAACAAGGATCGATGAAGGCTGAATACATAAATTCAATAGATAAAAAAGGTTGAAAAAATTAAGAGAAAAAAAAAAGTCAATAATTAACCTCAATGTGGAAAAGAAATTCCAAATATTCTATTTATTGATGTTGGATAGTTTTGAGCCTTTAAATTATATAGAGGTTTGAGATTTTATTAATTTCACGAACTTTATGACTTGCTCACTTTAAAGGAGCCGGATCCCTACTTATAACACCTCTATATAATTATAAGTAGTCCCCTTTCTTTGTAGTAATGATCTCCGGGAAGTCTTTTAAACCAGAATGTAATGGGATCGTACATAGAGGCATGTCAGTTGGAGGTTTGCGAATGCTAGTCTCATTAGTGTCCCCGTTCTTTACTATAAAAGCAGCTTCCATACCCCAAGTCAGGTGTCTATCCATATAACAATGCCAAAACCACACTCCTATCAAATAGAAAACAACTATGAATGATCCTTCAAGCCAATATGTTGTTATATATGTACCAAATAAATAGAGATATATAACTGAAAGATGGAGAGGGAGAGATCGGAAGGAAAACAAACCTGAATTGTTTGCAGTGAATCGGATTGCCAACCATCCATTTTTGGGAACTCCAAATGTAGTTACCTCAGGAGGATCAATTAGATTAAACCCTTTGGGATCAGTAGCATTGTCATAAATTCCAAAGCCGTACCCAACCACATAAAAGCTATATCCATGCAAATGCATTGGATGATTCACAGAGCCGTCTAACACATTCGTCCCCTGGAATACAATCTCAACCGATTCATTATAGTTCAACACCTTAACCTTTCTCCCTTGTACTGTTAATACCGTATCAATCGAGTACGATTCCTCAGTGAAGTTATAGAAAGAAGGCGGGTAATCTGGGAAATCTGCTGAGTAGACTCCGCTTATATTTCTGCGTGAAATTGTTGCAATTGATTAGAACTTATTTATACATGGTAAGTATATCATATTTCACTACAGAAAGATCAAATATCACAACCATGAATAGACCACCATACTAGAATGGTTATGTAAATTCGTTAGGATCAAAGAGACATTCCTACAATATGCCAACACTAGAGGACGTACACGGAGCCAAGATTTGTGATAGTTAAAAGCTAGCTCTTAAGATTCAATAGTTATGTAGCAAATAGAGATGAAAGAAGGGAAGCATGAATACCTGTAATAGGTTTGCAAGATATGGGTACTTGGGTTATCCCAACTGATATTATTTACGCTTGCACTGATTTGTTTCGTTTCACAACCTGAGCTTGAATCTTCACAAAAGAGAGAATTCATGGATGTTGTTATAAACATTCTGGTAGTAATTTCATTGTCTAATGGGACATGTACAGCATATTCCGGTGTGGCTAGGCTTCTAATTCGGTTTGTGAAGTTCTGATATGCTGCAAAGTCGTAGTACATCGGAAGACTACTCGGAAAGACAGGAGATGTCAGATGGGTATAGTTGCCATTGTATTCTAAAATTGCAGTAACATTGGCATGATCGAAGTCACCAACAGCCACATTCTCACTCGAGAAGTGTCTCGCGGCCATGTAATAGCTCCCGAGAACCTGAACATCCATCGTTTGTCCAGGGCTCAACAGTATGTAGGTCGTGTCAATGGGTTTAATATAGGCTCCATCGAGTCCAACCACAGTAAAGTTGTGTTGTGCAATTGCAAAGAAAATATCTGCATCTATGTTTGCATTGACTATACGAAGAAGATAGGTCTTGCCATAGTCCACATTCCGACGATAGGTTTCATATTGCATTTTCCACATTAATAGAAGAAAACTCTATCAATGCAATCATAATGTGAAAATTGTCGTTGTTCTCTTTCTACACTAATTCCAATTGGTTAAAAATGAAGGTCAACTTACTGATAACTAATTAACAAAATCATAATTAACATGGTACTGGTGTTCTTTACCAAATTAATAATCATACCATTGGAGCAAGGACAAAGATCCCCAGGCTGACCATTTATGGTGTAAGCATCAGAATGGGGCAAGTTCTCGTCATTTTCCATAGCCTCATCAACCCGCGCTTGGAGATCTCCCTTGTACCAGGATGCTGCATACAATCGGATCATCATCATCAACTAATGCTAAACATATAAGCATCATACAAATATGATATATCAATTAATTAATATATACATAAATAATCATAAATTAATGAGCTCGACTGTCTTCGATCTATACCAATTACGATGACCTCATCTTCATCAGGTTTAGGAAATGGAATTGTGGTTCCAACGGCAGGCAAGATTACAATAGCACCATGAACACTGGCACGCGTCCAATCACTGTGAGCATGCCACCATACAGTTCCTTCTTCCTTTGATAATATAACTTCGTACGTGAAATTTGTTCCAGGTTGAATAGGACACTGTGTGATATACTCAGGTCCATCTGACCATGGATTTCTTGGTTGCATAACTCGATGCCTATATATAACATCACACGATTGTTCTTCATCACCATATTAACTACATATATTAGCTTAGTTGACCTACTACTTGTATTGCATATATTGAAAACTTCCGTTTCATCCACCAACTTAGTTTGGTACTGGACTACTGCCTCTCTACTGGGCAAACAAATTTGAAATGTAAAGCAGAGAGAGAGAGAGCTACCAGTGAATTGTCAAACCGTAGCTACCTTGATTTTGAACATTAACATAAACCGTATCTCCTTTATGAACTCGTATCTCTGGGCCTGGGAAACGATCATTTACAACCAACATGCTCTTTGTTTCACATAACCTGGTAAAGTTGCGGTCCCTGACCTAATTAGAAGTTGAAGTTCAACAAGAAGCACAGAATATATTACTGCACATCAGCTAATGCCATGCGCTTTTGATTTTCATCTATAACTTCCATAAAAAAACGGTTATATATACAGAACCTCATGCGCGCACGTCAGGACAGGACTCTGGAATAACCATTCATGAGAGAGAGAGAGAGAGAGAGAGAGAGAGAGAGAGAGAGCTGAAATGAACTTACTACAAAATCATAGAAATGCGCTTCGCCTTGAACCCGCGAGAAGAACAACTCTACTGTAAGAAGAAGAATAATTAAAATCTGTGTCGACATTGTTGGACATACACAGGTGAACTGGAATTGCACTATTTCGTGAATGGACACACCCTGCGTAATTGCTGCAGAGGCACTTGAATACATACATATATATATACACACACACACACACATGAGAAGCGGACGTCCGCACTAGGCTTAAAGTGCGGACGTCTGTCCGTTCTCCACCCTTCGGCACTGGCGACGGCGCGCCTCCACCCTAGAAGACTCCAGCAGCTTCCTCGACCACTTTTCCTCCCC
>NC_020495.1:11896901-11932693 GCF_000184155.1 Fragaria vesca subsp. vesca | reverse complement strand
AATTGCACTATTTCGTGAATGGACACACCCTGCGTAATTGCTGCAGAGGCACTTGAATACATACATATATATATACACACACACACACACATGAGAAGCGGACGTCCGCACTTTAAGCCGAGTGCGGACGTCCGCTTCACATCCCAGCTGTGTATATATATATATATACAGAAATTCTCAGGTGCGGACGTCCGCGGTGCGGATTTTCCTCCGTTCACCACCGTACGGCGCCGGCGAGGGCGCACCTCCACCCCAGCGGACTCCAGCAGCTTCCCCGACCACTTTTCATCCCCGGCGAGTCCGCCGAGTTCTAATTTTCCGACCAGATTGACTTTGTTTGAAGTTTTGGGTGATCTGGCCGAAAAATTGGAATTCGGCGGACTCACCGGGGATGGAAAGTGGTCGGGGAAGCTGCTGGAGTCCGCTGGGGTGGAGGCGTTGTACGGTGGCGAACGGAGGGAAATCCGCACCGTAAAACGGTGCGGACGTCCGTAGCTGAAATGGATTGTATATATATATAATACACGCCTACCAAACAATCATTAAGGTATTGTATATGGAGAATTCTGCTGTGTGCCGGAGGGCATACCATGCTTGCAGGAAACACAAGCATAATTTGCAACAAACCACCCCTGCTGGACCCCCTTGCTGCACCTCCCCCTCTTTAGTGATAGGCAAACCCGTATATAATAGCTTAATTAACAAGCTATTTTCAAACTCACTTGGAGCATTTGTTAGGAATCAAAGATTCATTTGCAAGATAATGGATTAACGTTTCGAGTCACTAAAAGCCATAATATCTTTTCTTAAAGCGAGCTTAATAATCTAGTTTTTTTTTTTTTAAAGTATTAACGACAATATCTTCAAATGCCTTCTGGGTCTAGAGACTAATTCGTGTCGAGGGGTCATGTCAAAACGTTTTCTCCCCTAAACCATCAAGAATTAATAAATTAAAATTTAATTACAATTAGCATCGCGAGATTCGAACCTAAATATAAAGGTTCCACGTACACTAAATCTTTTACCAATTCGACCACATGTGATGTTTGCGAGCTTAATAATCTTACGAAACGAATTGTGTGTCTCTTGATTAGCACAGAATCTTCTAGCTAGTTATATCAAACAACATACCTTAGTTGGACCATTTGTTAGAGTTTACTAAATACCGGTGGGAGTTAGTGAATCACTTACATGAATTCATTCTCATTTTCCTTTACATTTATGTTTATTTATACAGTACGTACTGACAACAAAATTTGAACTGGTAAATACATTTTAATTTCAAAACACATGCTCCAGAATCTACAGTATCTTTTTTGCAAGCCCATTAGCTACCGGCCAGATATTCAATATATCTTATTTCACAAGACAACAGCTAAATTATATTGTTACCCATATGGCTTGTGTCTGTTGCCATATCTGGAATTCTGATGACAGCGAGAGTGATCGATATCGAGAGCTCTGCCATATGGGAATCAAATTTGTCAACCAACACTAGTGCTGGTCGGCAAATTTGATTCCATTAAATCTCTATCAGAATTATCATCGCAGGTCGGGATATATATACATAGCCACCGATTCATTTCGATCGGCCTCTGGAGTTGATCTTGATGATTAAAGGTCACGGTCGACCTAAATTAGTACGTGACGTAGGTGTGGATCGATCTGGACGAACTTGATAAAGGGATGAAAACCCTGAAACGAGTTTTTGATCAAAATAAAGAACCAGATCTTCCACCTAACTTGATAGATAGTTAGATACAGACTTGTTCTTCTCTGTACTTTTTTTTTTATATACGAAAAGCAAAATTGCAGAGTGAAGGGCCTGTCCAGTAACACGTTTTTTAAAATAATTTTTAAAAAATGATTTTTAAAAATAAAAATGAGAAAATGAGATTGTTATTTTCTACTTTAAAAAATGAATTCGGTAATTTATTGTGAAAATTATATTTTATATTCTAAACTCGAAAAATAAAAAGTGAAAAATTTGATGTTTTCAGTTTTTCTTTATAAAAGTTGAAAATATTTCATTTTTCATTTTCAACGTTCTCAGAAATATTTCATCAAACACATTTTGATGTCATTTTCTTTTTCAAAAATGAAATTTTCAACGTTCTCATAAATATTTCACCAAACACATTTTCATGTCATTTTCGTTTTCAAAAATGAAAATATAAGCATGAAAACATTACCGAATGCCACCGAAACCTCTAGGACAATATGAATTCAGATTTACGAGAAAAACAAGCTTTTAAAAGAAAAATAAGTTTTTAAAAGAAAAATAAGTCTCATCATAGTTGATCGATACACATGTTTTATGAATGCTAAGTCGCCAGGCTGTTGAAAAATAAATTTATTCTCTGTTGAATTTTATTTATCCATTGTATTATCCTCAATTTTGATCATAAAGTTTTAGTTCAGAGACCTAATTTGTAATGTATGCATCGTTTTAATTATTCTCAATTACCTATGTACGTCGGTGCTTAGTCCCTAAAAATGCTCCAAATTTTGAACATTGACCTTCTTCATAGGTGACACGCTTCGTTAAACAATTAACATTTATTTCTCTACATATATTATATCACTTTCTCTTGTCCTTTCTTACTCATTTTAAATCGATGACATTCACCATATTTGTTATATCAACTAACATTCATGTACCTTTTATTATTTCTTAATTCAAAGATATGCGTAGGTAGTATTCCAATCCAGACGTCTCATGCTCTCCAATTAAATACAATTCAAGTGAGCTGCCCTAGGCGCCTCGTTTTGTTTTTCTCTCAAAAGAAAAAAAGAAAAGAAATTCTTCATCAGAATCCCCCGCCCCATTTTTGCCCCTCGATGCAAAAATTCAAAGGTTCAAACATAAAAAGACCACAAAAGGAAAGACGCGTGGACCAAGACTCAAACCTCACCCACCGACCCGGCCCAATATTTCTGGAAAGAGTAATTTCCAAAACCAAAACAGAATAAGAAGAAGCACAAGCAGCCGCAGCCGGCACAGCGCCATACGACGCCCTTCGCCCCCCCAGGCATTATATTCTGGCTGCTGCCCTTCTTGACCGCTTCTTGGTTCTCTCCGCTTTCCCGATGGCGCTTCGTTTCGAGGTCAGGGTTTTGAGCTCCGGCGTAAAATGTTCAGCTTCTCGTATATAGCTTGAATTCGATATACTTTACTTTCATTCCAATCCTCGCAGTTAGTTTTTTTCGTAGTGATATGAATTCATGAATTCTAGTGTCGTTTTTTTCTTGAATTTGTAGCAGCTCTAAGTTTACTTATTTTACTGATTGTAGTAATATGCTGTTTTCCTTTCGGCGTAATTAGTCATCATGAATGCTGTGTTTTAGTATGAACATTGTGTTTATAAAGGAAGTCTCTTGAAGGATGTCAATTTTAGAGAGACCGTAAAAATCAAAATTTAAAATGTGAATAGAAAATTCGCGAGTGTGGATTGTATATAATGTGGACTATATAAGCATGCGTTTTTGTTTGTAGATGTTTACTGAACTTGGAACTTGGTTTGTTGTTTTGTGACTTAAGGTTTTGGCGAGGTTTAATCGCGCTCGCGCAGCTCAACTGACGCTCCCTCACTTTGTATGCCAGACTCCTCTTTTTATGCCTGTTGGGACACAAGGTTGGTGTTTGTTTAGCAGACTGATATTTGGTTAGCAAGAAGACTTGTATGTATTTTCCTGGTTTTTTACATGCTAGGTAGACCGCGATATTGTTACTAGATTGGTTGTTTATGTCTATATCCTTTTCATTTTTTTCACTAAGTTGTGATGTTCATATCGACTTCCTTTTATGGTTACACTCTTGTTCAGTCATTGATAAGAGTATAGGACATAACAGTATATGCGTCTACACAAATCTTTTACTTAAAGATTTGTGCCAGCATGTGTGCTAAGTTTCTAGTTTATTTGTATTGAGAAACTTGTCCTGGTTAAAACTTGAAATACATGTTCATGAGCATACGTGCAATTGTATTTAGGAATCAATGATATGGATAAGGTTTTATTGTTTCAGGAACTATAAAGGGGTTGGCAACTGACCAACTTGAGGAGATTGGTTGCCAAATAATTCTAGGGAATACATATCATTTGGCACTTCGTCCTACCTCTGAGCTTATTGACGACATGGGAGGCCTCCACAAATTTATGAACTGGCCAAGAGCGATGCTTACCGATTCTGGTGGCTTTCAGATGGTTGTTTTCCCGTTATTGCATGTGTCTATTAATCATCATTTCAGATGATGTGATTATTGCTTGAGTACGCTGCTTTTCAGTATTTTTGTACTTTGACCATTATACAGTTGATGAAACTATTTATGACCCACATCCAACAATTTTTTTTCGTCCTAAATAAATTCCTCCAAGTCCCCTTAAGTTTCTTAACGTTTTATTGTACAGGCTTTTTGGTATAGACATCTTTACTAGGTGTATAGTACTGTATGTTATACAATTAGCTTTCATCTGTTAAAAATGTCATGTTCGCCACGTATTGGACTCTAGATTTCTTGATACTTTTATTAGTTCCATTGACAAACTCATAATATGCTTGCATTTGTTTTTCTCCGCTACTCTTAATGCTATTTTCATGGAATCATGTGTTTTGTTATATCTTACATTTAATTTTTCTTCTGCATTCAGGTATCCTTATTGCATTTAGCTGACATCACTGAGAAGGGTGTAACATTTCAGGTAATATTCTCTTTTGATACTGCATATTTTAGTTCAGGTGTTTTTGAACCATTACTGTGTTTTTGTGCGGCTCATGTTGAGCTGTTGCTGGTCGCCTGCTGACGCTCTAGCGAGGTCGTAGATTTTTGTAACGAACAACGCTAGTGGCGTTGTAGATTAACAAACAAGTGATTTCCAATATTCTTCTTTTATGTACAATAGTTTTGTTATTTGATCATATTATTTTGTCCATTAACTCATTATTTTTACATTTGACAATTTGGTAATTGTTTTAAAAATTTTGTGAAATGTCTTGCATCAAACCTTTTAAGAAAATCTTTCTTCTTTTCATCGTGTGTTGGCAAAGCATAGATGGGTTATGCTACAAAAGTGAAGCTTTAATGCTGAATTACTTTCAAGTTCTACTTCAGTGATTTGTGCTGCTTTTGTGGATGTCATTAATTTGGTTTGTCCTTAACTGGATTAATTTTCATATCAGTCACCGGTCGATGGAAAGCCAATGCTCTTGACACCTGAGGAATCAATTCAAATCCAAGTAGGTGCTCTTAATTCGTTTTGTTAATAATCTGTGTAAATTTGGATTTAATCTTACCAAAAATTATTGGTATGCTCCGAAGTACTGCAATCGTAACATAAATCAAAGCAACAAGATATGGTATCCAGTATTCTTACTGTGCCTCTCTCTATGTTCTCCGATGCACATTCAATGATCTATACAGAACAGAATCGGAGCAGATATTATAATGGCCCTTGATGATGTAGTGAAAACCACCATCACTGGTCCAAGAATCGAGGAGGCCATGTATCGTACTCTACGATGGATTGACAGATGTATAGCAGGTAATCACATACTGCAGTGATTACCTCTTATGCTTCTTGTACACATACTCTTTAACAGCATACAGGAAGGTTATTAGATGTATCTATATGTACTGTCATATATCTGTCATAAGTGCTTAGGGTACCTAGAAAATCTTCCTCATGCATAAAAGCTTAAGCAACTTTGCTAATGCAATGTTTGTTTAGTTAGGTGAAAACTCTGTATTAAAGGAACAATATTGTGGTTAATTAGTGGGTTTCTAACATTTACAATATCATGTCTAGGTTGGTATCTCTTGTAGATTCATGCTATTTGTAGTGTTTGCATGTGTATTTAACAAGTATAGTTCAGGTAGGCCTATTAACTATTTAATCGACATCCATCCTTGTGATATTTTTATATTATTGATCTCCATTATGTAACATCGTTCTTAGCTGCATAGCTTTTGGTTACAGCTCATACAAGACCAAATGAACAGAACTTATTTGGTATTGTTCAAGGTGGCTTAGATCCTGTACTGAGGTGAGTTTAATTGAAACTGTAATCTGCATGAGTTGCTTTGATCTTTTTATGCATTTTGTAATTATTCTTCTATTCCTGATACTGATATACTTCTTCAATACATTTACTTATGCCATAAACGTATATCTTATGGGATCAGGGATATATGCGTCAGAGGCTTGGTAGAAAGGAATTTGCCTGGGTATGTATACTGAATCTTTCTAATAATATTAGCAACACATCTGATATATAAGTTGAAGCATAATTCATTATTAAGTGCATCCGAAACACATACATTTTGCATACTTAATGATAGTATCATTGGTTGAGATAATGCTATATATGGTTCTCAAGTTTGGAAAAATGTCATGTCCTCTGATCTTTTCTTCATACACTGCAGGATACGGAACCTGTTTCCTAATAATAATCAAGGGGATTTGGGAACTTTCAATTGGAAAATCAAAATTTGTTCTCACGATTTTTTCTTTGATCTTCTTTGCAGTTAATGTGTTATCATCAATCTATAACATGCATTCCTATACTGATGTCTATCCTAAATGCTGTTGTCAGTCAAATTGCCTTTTGTATTGTCATAATTCACTATGTAACACTGTGCATGCACTTCAGTTTTACATCGGTGGTATTAGTAATTTCTGATCATGTAAACTTGATATTTACTTGTGTTGCAGCTATGCCATAGGCGGTCTTGCTGGTGGCGAAAGTAAGGATTCATTTTGGCGTGTTGTTGCTCAGTGCACTGCTGCACTGCCTGAGGACAAGCCGCGATATGTTATGGTGCAGTGACTTGTCATTTCAATTGTTGTCCTTAAAGAGTTGTTTCTTCTTTTTATTTTGCTCCAGTCATGATAGTTTCTTGTACTTCTTTTCAGGGAGTTGGTTATCCATTGGATATTGTAGTTTGCAGTGCTTTAGGTGCCGACATGTATGATTGCGTTTATCCAACACGTACTGCTCGCTTTGGCACAGCTTTGATACCTGAGGTAATAACTTCTGAAATATGATCAACACCTTAACATCTTTATTGGTGAATGTATGCATGTAGGCAGGTAGTTAAACTGTAACTAGTTAACATAAGTAGTTAATCAGGATTTGTGCACTTGGGTAGTTGGGTATGCACTTCTACTCTAGACTGTTACAATAAGGAGAATTAATCAGGAACCATTACATCTAGGCAACTGGAAGTAGTTATATCTTATTACAACTGAGGCATTAAATATGCATATAGATAAGCAATGCAGTTGTTCTCTATACCTTTATTATGTTATCTCGTACAAATGCAAAAGCACTCCAAATGTTTTCTTACATGTGGATGTACAAGTCTTGTGATGCTTAAATGCCTTTTCAGGGAGTGCTGAAGCTGAAGCACAAAGCTATGGCTAAGGATACACGCCCTATCGATCCTACATGTGCTTGCATGGTTAGTATAAGTTGACTAGCATTGGTTTGAAATATTAGAGCATATTGATGCATGTATAACTGCTTTATTCTATTTCTACAACTGCAGGTATGCAAGAAATATACTAGAGCTTACATTCATTGCCTAGTTACAAAAGATGCTATGGGATCTCAGCTTCTGTCATATCACAATCTGTATTACATGCTGAAGGTTCAGATATACTGTCTTGTTTATTAATTTCTTTTACTATATTGGTGCTATATTCCCTGTACATAACTAAACCTCTTTCTTTCTTTTCTTCTTTTTTTTGCTGATGCAGCTAAGTAGAGATCTACACTCGTCAATAATCCAAGGAACATTTCCAGAGTATGTTTGCCTCTGCTTTACTGTTCTAACATTAGTTCTTCATTTGTTGTACGATAGAAATCTTCCATTATTTTCTGTATGGCACTGGCACTGTTAAAAAAAAGAAAAAGAAGAAGCATATCTTGTTCTTTCTGCAAACAAGAAGATTAATATATTGAATATGCCTTATCAACTGGACGTCTCACGTGTACTGATTATCTTTGTAGGTTTGTATGCAACTTTCTGCAAACAATGGTATTTCCACCAGAACTGGCCTCTCTCTCTCTCACACACACACACACACACACACACACACACGCACATACCTATGTAAATATCTGTCTCTGTGTGCGTGATTAAATTTCAAAAGAATAGTTGAAAATTCCATATGAGGAACAACAATCATTAGACTCCTTTTGTTTTATACTATATCTTGAAAATGGAAAGGCTTGGCTATTGGCAGCAATGCCATTGACTCCCCGCCATAAACTAGTAAAGTTTCTACAGTACAAATTTTACTGCAGTTAAAAAATCTATGTCCAACCCTACTTTTCAATCAAATTAATATTCATATGAAGAGGACTATAAAAGGAATGTAAAACCTTATATTTTGAGTGAACCAATTGGAGAATCATTGCTGTTCTTGTCTTTCGAATATTTGGGTCTGGCTATTGGTAGCATTATCATAATTAACTCCCAGCATAGCCTTATAGTAAATCTTTTAATTTTACAATATGGTTGCCAAGCTTTTGGATTATACTTGTGCCACAGCCATGTGCTTTTGTTATCTGTATTTCTTTTTCAAGAAGCCACTTGGTGTGATATCTACCACAACTGTTGAAATGTTTCATGTTCTTGTTGTCTTGTAGTTTCCTAAAGGCGATGTCCCGGAATGGGTCTGCAATGCCATGGAGGTTGCGGGCATTGACATCTCTTCCTGTTGTACTCCATTTTCTTCATCCAAAGATTCGGATTAGAAGTGTATACACAACTGAGGTAGTATTATGCAAGTTTTGATGCAAGAGCGGTTATTTTGGGCCAACAACACGGGAAAGGTAGATATTTAACAAATGTAGACCAGGGGAGGGGAAAGCATAAATCATGTTTCCCTTCTGCTGTTTCACTAGAAATCATAGGATAATCTTCTCCAGCAATTTTGTCCCTATCCATTGATTTTAAACTACATTGCAGAAAGAAAAAAGTTGCAGTAGATAGACTGTTGGCAATTCTTTTTGGATTAGGAGATAATTCGATTTTTGTTCATCTTCACTGCTTGTAAGAACAATAGAAAATCAAATGCAGTTAACAACTTTCTCAGCTTGTTCTGAAACATCATTTGCTCATTCTTTATATTTACACACTCACGCGCGCACATATTTCTTTTTCGCACTTCCATTTCATCTGTTACTTGACATACCTTGTTGGACACATAGGGTGGAAATTTACAACACAATAATGGTAGAGAGCTCATTCCAGTTCTAGATTGAGTTAAACTTGCATATTAAGAGATCAAATTCCAGACTAGTTCTAGATACCTATTACTTGAAGTAATCAGGAGTGAAAAGAAATTTTCTGGTATGGAATGCATGGAAAATATGTTGAAATTGGACATCCAAGCATTGTGAATTTGAAAAGGGTACAAGCACTTTGCAATCCTACCCTACTTTTTGTTGTCTTCCTGCCCTCAGTCTTTTCATACTCCTGTCTATATCCTACTCTCTTCAATTTCAACATATTCGGCTATTTCTTTTGCTGACTGACTTCCTTTTGGTGTCCATGTTCCTCTCCCTTTGTTAGTTTTCTTTGTTCCTGCCTCTTTTCAGGCAGAACTTTCCCCCAAAGTATGAAGACTCATTGATTCATCAAAAGAAAATGATTCATGCATGGCTTGGTGGTCCGATTGTTAGACACTACCCTAGTCTACCTCAATATTAACATTCGCAGACACATTCACTGATTCACATACGTGAAGAAATAAGACATGTAGGGTAGAGTATAGTGTCTAAATGCCCTTAATCCAAGATTGAGCACAAGAAACCCCCGCAAGGAACCTATTTCTTTGTTGGATTGTAGGGAAATTTCAACTTTGCAAGGCGACCAAAGTCGAAAGAAACCTTCCAGCTACCTAATTCGTACCAAATGCCCTTCCTGCCGTCCATACCCTTAATTGGATTATAGGTAACTCAAAATTCACGAGTACACGCTCCGCGGATTCACAACATTAGAGTTCATTGCAAAATCCACATCCTATAAGCAGCATTTGCCTCTGGATGAAAATCTCGTCCATTGGCATGTCTAAGCTCTTTGATGCCAATGAGCCTTCGCATCCCAATAGAACCAAGTTAGAACACTACAACTGTAAACAATACTGTACTGCTCTCCTCCCTCTAGTTTTTCACCTATCGACAACTCAGTTTGACAGTAAATTTTCTTCATGTACAATATTGAATTACTGATCACAGAAGTAAATGAGTGCCTAACATGAGAGGCCTGACAAAGCTATCAGTAAAGAGTCACTGTTTCTCTTTCAACTTTGAAGCTCTGATGGGGCTTAATATTCTTGATGGGATTTGAGTTTTGGCATTTCTGCTTGTACAGAGCACCAAATAGGATGGGGATGGATTCCAGGGTTGCTACGTATGTTAAACAGGTCACATCCCCTTGCAGCACTCTTTCTTTCGTATCAGGACCGACTTAAAGCCAAAGTTTTCGTCTTAGTCTTGTGTGTGGAGATCGCATTGTTTTTTTTCTTCAAAGACTATAATAAAAGCAAAATGAAAATGTACGACTTAGGGGTTCTCTAGAAATCCTAGCTCCCACTTAAAAATTTGAAATGACACCACATACTTCATTTCATTGAGAAAAGAAGGGAGTTAAAGATTTGGGAAAAAAATTAGAAAGCTTAATTTTAATGAACCAATATTTACCGAGTGTTGTGTTTGTTGAGAACTTTCGACAAAATCCGTTGAGTGTTGTATCAAAATCTAAAAATATTTTAAATTTTTCAATTTTTTCGATCTCGAAAAATAATAGATTTAAACTAGAGACATCTTTTATGTTTATGGAGGAAGCTTTTCTATCTACTATCTATTGGTTTTAAGTTGGATGTTCTAATTTTCATCTGATTCAACATGTTATCCATGCTACTGTTATTTTGAATCAGATATAGTCATCTATGGCTTACTCTATCCATAGATGAGGGAGCTAAGACATCAATTTGCATTAACAAAAGCTTTGAACAAAGTTCAAAATAAATATCGGATCCATAGTTGGTTACTTGAATTTCAACCAATCTGCTTACGTTATTGAAATAAAATTGTTTTCTTCCATGAAGGATAGACATCTTCACGAACCGTTGAGGTGTGACATGACTTGATAAAAGCAGTAGGACCTATACAATTTAATTGATAGCTTTATGATTTTGTGAAAGTGATATAAAGTTAACATCAATAGTGTAGTGTTATTCTTCAAAAATCAATAGTCGTGTAGTGTTATTGAACCTTCACCTATGGGAGTATTATTTGCATTACAACTAGAAATATGGAAAGCGATGATAAGCGGATCATAATGTCACGTGACATGTCCAATTCACTATTTAGTAAGTTGGAAATAGACATATTTTGAAATATGACTCATGTAGTGTCATAACTATGAATACTCTAATATATACTTTTGTAATTTCGCTATCACATAATTAGTGAATCAAATGTACCACAACATATAACCTTTACCGCGCGAGACCTTCTCATCAATACCACCATCCTAACTTGTTCACAAATTTACAGTTTGATATGATCAGTAATGGAAAATTTTCATTCTTCAAGAAAAGGAAGTTACAGACTTACAGTATAAATTGCCATAACAAATTATGAGTGTAAATGATAGCTTGCGTTCATTTTCTTTGACCTGGAGATGGATTTTCTCAAGGAAACACAATGAATAAATTGACAACACGTGAGGGATGAAAAGCCAAAAATTATTCTGAAATTTTTAAGCATAGGACAAACGTCTTAGAGGTGATATTCCTTCATAAATATATATGCAAATATAAGAAATGAATCAAGCTTCTGAGTAAAAAACATCATCTTCATCAGAAAGAAAATCTAGTGGCAGATTCATCTGGAAATTTAGGAAATGCATACCAACTTACACACCAACACCCTTGGATTTGGTTTTGTGATTCTATTTTGATACATTATATATCGATTCTTGGTGCATTGGAATACAAAAAGAATGAGGTTACATAGGTTTAGTATTATTCATTACTTGCGTAACTAAATTACATGTCACTCTTCAAAAATGTACTGTTCAAGAAAAAAAAAAATGACAGTAAGGAACTAAGAATCAAAGAAGAAAGAAGGAAAATCAGGCCATTGACATTTAAGCTTATCCATACATAAATACTTCTTTTTTTTTTTTTTTTTCCTTATCAGAAAGATAGAACAGTTCTAAATATCAGAGCTTATGTAGTAAACAGTTCTTGTTACAGTAAAGTTGTAAGGTACTGTATGTTTCCCACAGTTTGATTATATAATGATTAACCAGGAGAGAGGGTTGTGTCAATGAGGTATACAATACCTCACACTTTTTGGCTTCTTTGAAGGGCACCCATGTTTTTGAGGAACAAAGAAAGGCAAAGCAGGAGGAACATCTAGCAGTCTAGCACCTCCAAACCATAGTTTTCTAACAAAGGAAAGGCAAGAAAACCTCTAGCTGCTCCAGAAACCATAGTCTCACAAAAGTTTCCTAATTTGGTAATCCTCTTTTGTTTCAACAGCTCAAGTTTGCTTATCTCACCCAGAAAAACTTCCTTAGGGAAACTTCATTTCAAACCTCCCTGAGTTCAAAGTTCAGAAAGATTTGAACTTTGAAGTGAATACAATAAAGGGTACTTGCAGCTTTGAATTATGAAGAGGTTCAGTAGATCAGACTCTTTGGGTACCTTGATCCCTAATTACCCACCAAAAGGTAACTAAAAAAAAAAAACACCTTCTTGTTCAACTTCAACCTTTTCATATCCAAGTTTCTTTATGTTAATGATGGATTTATGATTCAAAACTTCAGTATTGAATATCAAACTAAACTTCAGATGGTCTTTTTTTTTATTCACTATTTGTTGATGCAGAGGAGAAGCATAATACAAGGAACAATGGTGGTTATAGCAAGGAGTTTCAGGCAATGTTGGATTCTTATGACCAAGAAGATTGCGGTGAAGAAATATCAGTGAAGAAAAGGCGCTTAAGCTTACATCAAGTCAAGGCCTTGGAGATAAGCTTTGAAGTTGAAAACAAGCTAGAGCCAGAGAGAAAGGTGAAACTAGCTGAGGAATTAGGCCTGGAACCAAGACAAGTAGCTATTTGGTTCCAAAACCGCAGAGCTCGTTGGAAGACAAAGCAGTTGGAAAGAGATTACAGTGTGCTGAAAGCTGATTATGATGCCTTGAAAGACAATTATGATAGCCTTGAGAGGCAGAACAAAGTTCTAGCTGAAAAGGTACGTCTTAAACTCGAAGTACAATTTTGATTAATGTATCATTTTTCCAGTGGGATCTTTTTGTAATTCGGATTGTTAAACTTGATTGTTATTGTTTTCAGCTGAAAGAGCTAAAAGCAAAGCTGTGTAGAGATAATGCAGAAAGCGATCAGTCTGTTAAAGAAGAATCACCAATTTCAGTGTACAAGAGCAGTGTAATGGAGCAAAGTAGAGACCAGGATTTGAGTGACAATGGTGATAACGCAGGGCTGGATTCGTACAAGGATTTGAAATCCAAAGATGGGTCATCAGATAGTGAATCAAATGGAGCTGTGAAGGAAGAGAGCAATGGCAATGAGTCTTCTATGGGGTACAACGGTCATTCATTGTCTTCGAATTCCATGATGAACTGGTTTCAGCTATCAGATTCTAGGTCAGGTATTAAAGGGAATCATCAAACTCAGTTTGTGAGGATGGAGGAGCAGAGTTTGTTTAGCACAGAAGAGTCCTGCAATTTCTTTTCAGTTGATCAAGCTCCTAGTCTTCACTGGTAGAAGTTAAAACTAGTTTGGATTTTGAGTTTTGATGGTTTAATAAGATTGGTCTTAATTTTGTGACTTAGAAGTCCAGATGAAGCTTTATGGCCATACCATGTTGCTGGTTTAACTTTAGAAATCATAGAATTCAACTGCTAAAAAACGCTAAAAGTGTCTCATTGGGAGTCTGCACCTGTGTTACTATAAAACAAGTAACTACAAACTATGTGCACTATGAAAAAATGACCTAAAGATATGCTTCTGCAGCTCACACTAAATGTAGAGTTTGACAATAGGGTTTTCCAAGCACAAAATTAGCATATAGATTTCTGCCCTTCCACCTTTTCCATATAACCAGTAAGTAATTGCCCTTTTCAACTTTGCAAGTGCTACCACATTGAACATAGGATATAGTACAACAAGTAGGTTTCCGAGTGGCCGCTTTTGTTTTTCAATCGTCTTAAAGATTTTAAAACTGAATCCATTTTGGACCAAAACAAAGAAGTTTCAGTTTAATCATGTAAATTGCTAAATAAGTCCACGTTCATTTTAAAATCAATCCGAATAACTCATTTTTAACCTGTGAAGTTTAATTTTCGGTGATTGATTTTCTTTTACTCACTTATATCTTCTAATCCTAAAAATTTGCTAAATACGTAGACTTCCACTAAATTGTGTCCATGTGGTTGGTGAAAAAGTATATAATGATCCCTAGCTTTACCACATTGAATTGCTTGACTGGTACCACTTCCTAAATGTGGGGGACTACTCACAACATTGACAATCCAATACTCCCATTTGAAGTGTCCTTATTGACTGCATTCAAGTTCTAACTTGCAAACCCTCACATGCCCTTGAGCTCCATTTGTGCAAAAAGCTGTAAATGAGATTGAATGGTAGATTAGATTTTTCCATTCCAGCAAGCTCTAAAAAGACCAGAGCTTCAAAAATCCATGGAGGTGGAGAAGACACCAGTCCCTTTCTTCTTTTCTCTCCTCTTCTCATCTTTAGGTGGGAAAGAGACAGACCAAAAAGCTGCCAAGACTCTGTAGCTCCAAGCTCTCCCTCAATGTCACTCTCATTGTCACAAAGTGGGTTCCATAGTGTCATCCATCTTTGACTGTTAATGCCCTAAGGGAATCTAGCCAAGCTTCTTCTTACTGTGTTTGGCAAAAGTGGGAATCCCTATGGGAAAGAAAATAACCAATTCTTACTCATACAATTAAAGGGTCAGTTGCATATTAATGGGGTTAACTATGTTCCGTACACTGACTATGAAATGTATTCTATTTTACACCTTGCAACAAAATGATCCATTACCCCATATGTCATAAGTTATTTTTATTAGGATTGGCATCTAGTTCCATTTTAATCTATGACGCGAGACAACTCTCACTAAGAAACTCGATTTTATGATTATAATCTATTTAACTAATTAACAATAATTTTGATCAAGTATTTAGTTCAAATAAGCCTAATTTGGCTCAGTACTATTTGATTTAATGCCATAATCTCTCGTTTGAGTTGTTTACTTAATAAGAAAAAAAACCTAATTTGTAACTGTACATTTCATAACTTTTGGTGCAACCGCTCAATATTCAAAGATTATCAAATGTAATTGATCCACTTATGAAATAGCCTAATAATTTTAATTTACATGTACTGAACATTAGTGGTCTTTGAGGCTTTTTATCTTTAGTTTTTGTGTTGTACATGCAAGTCTTTTCATGTCAAATTTAAGAAGAATTTTAATGTTGGCAGGAAATGCAACTAGCCTCCAAAATCTTTCATTTAGAACTAGATTTTATCAGATATACTTTGTGAAGTAGGATAAAACATAAAAGCTCATATGTCATGAACTCATCATTATAAGCTTCTGTCTCCAACTATCCATGAGCTTAAATTCAAAGTCTATAACAGCTACATACAAAACTGCTTAGACAGAGAATTTGTCTTCAAAGACAGCCTAAATCCTAGGGCTGGCTGTTCTCTAGAAACAAAATGAACCAGCGCTGGATTGAAGCCAACTTGATTTGAATTAAGCTCAAAGTTTTCAACTTTTGTCTCACAAGTCATATTCGACACATAATCATATATATTAAATAAAGATTGATAAGATAAGAACACATAAATTCGCCCACTACTAGCATTTTCTACTTAATTAATTAGCTCACAGCAGAAAATATCAATTACTTGTCATTCCCTGAGTTTCGACTTCTTACTCATAACATGTTATATGTATTTTCTTAAAACAGATTTCTGAATCATGAATTGGTAACTATTTAGCTCGACATCTTGTTTGGAGCAAAAGAATTGAATCAAAGTAAAGATCTTTTGCCAGAGGCTTGGGGGTAACAAGGTTACAGTGAAACTTTTCCAGCCCTTTGGGGTTAACCCGGAAAAGCCAAGGGCATTTGCTGTGGGGTTGGAAGAGTCCGAAGATGTGACATCGAGTGGAAAAACTGGCAGTTTGTGAAAGAGGTTGATGTTAACCAAACATAAAGAGGTTACTATCAAAGCAAGCAACATTGCTTGGGAATTGGGATCTATGTGGTTCAACTTTGAGAGAGATATATATCCACGAAACCATGAGGGTTGAGCTATGGCCAAGATTCAGGAAGAGAACAAGCATTGTTGTCATCAAGAACTAGTTATCATTTAAGACTTTGCTGCTGGTGAAGCACGTAATTTAGTGTCATTGATTTCACTGCAAGTTTTCTGGTGGCCCTCTGGTTTTCTGTCCTCTCTGAATTAGTGAGGCTGAAGAACAGTATTTGCCCCCTGATTCACAATCACCACAGTTTTGACCTCTGGGGTAGAGTGCCATAGTTCAATTGAGAGATCAATACAAGAAAAATAATTTCATGTTATCTTTTTAGTTTTTACATATAGAACTTCCAACTACTACAAACTCTAGCATTTCACCATAGTGATGCTTCCGGATTTTCAACCGTTAGTAGATTTTTCTAAGTTTAAGAACTTTAAACATTCAATACTCTGAAATATAGTAAAATTTTAACAGGATCCGAATTTTCTGTTTGGATTTAAGTTGCTTCAATTTGCTTGGATATCTTATAACAATTAGATGGAGTAAGAATAACATAAGGATGACATGATGATCCTAGATTGTACTCAATCTAATTGTTAAAAATCATCTAAGCAAATCCAGACAACATAAATCCAAGTAGATAAGCCAAATTTATTTTAACGAGGCTACACAATTATAATGATACCATATAAAATTATAAATAACTCGATCTCCAACTCATCTTTCAGACCAAAAAAAAAAAAAACTCGATCTCCAACTCGAAACTAATTTGCAACTGATAAAGTGAGTAGAGATTTCAAACAAGACTTTCATAGCTAAAGGCCCAAAACAAAAGACAAAGAAGACCTCTAGCCGGGTTATGGGCCTTTCCCCCAGTTTCTTCTCTATTTGGTTCTCTCTGGTTTTCCCAAATAGTTCAAAAGCCCTAAACCTCGGGAGTCACCTTTCTCACCCAGTCGCCTCAGGTACCATCTTCTCTTCCTCATCTGGGTTTTTTGGCCTTTCGTATAAATCTCTGATTTGATTTGTTAAATTCATGAAATTGAAATTTATGGTGAACTTGCTTCTCATTTCGTTTATTGGGTATTGAAATTTGCTGATTCTGTGATTCTAGTTGTTCATCGTCTTGATTTCTGGTTCTAAAGTTTCAAACTTTACTTGTTCTCTTCAGATTATGAAGGGTTCTATGTCTGCAATAGAATGATAAATAATCACTGAGCGATTTGAACTTGATTACAATAAAAAAGAAAACAAGGACTTTGGTTTTGGGGTGCTGTTAGTTGTCAAATGTGTAATCTTTTTGCTGCATTTGTGTTGGAGGGAAAAAGACTGGTCATTAGTATGATTAGTTTGTTTGTTTATGTTTCAAGATATATCACTTCATTTCGCTTCGTTTAATTGCATTTGTCAATGTCTAGCAATACCAATTGCTATCGACCCACCACTAACGGTGTTTCCTTTGTTATTACCACAAGTCACCGCAATGTTGTTTCACACAAGCCTTTTGCTCCTAGGTTTAACCTATACATCTGTTATTAAGCTACCCCAAGCTTGGTATTTTTCTAGTTTAGTTAAATAAATTGTTGGTCATATGAGATTCTATTTCTTTCTGCTCAGTTTTTTTATAGAATACTAGGATTAGATCAGTATTTGGAGGGGTGAGTTTTAAGTCAAGCTGCATTTGATGAGGAAGTAGCCTCTTGTCTAGAGAAGATTTACTCTATTTAAAATTTTCTTTCAAATTCTCAATTTTTTGTGTATAAATTTGCTTAACTCATATGTGTTAACCATGTTGTAGTTTAATATATTGTGAGGGAAAAGCGAGAGAAAATGCCACTCGGGCTAATAATGGGGTTAGGAAGGGCATTTCGACGAAAGCGAACGGCATCCCTTGACATTCTTTCTCCCAAACGAGCCCCAAGGAATTTTTACAAGGGGAAGAACTGCAAGCCCACTGGTTTCCACACCCGAAAAGGTTTGCTATGTTTCCATTCTGACAATGCTCATATTTACTTTTCCAAGGATAAATGTTTACCACTTGATATGTCCCCTAAATTGCTCAAAATTTTGCAGGAGGATACGTTGTGGTGCAGGACAAACTACCCAACTATGTAGTCCCTGATTTAACTGACTTCAAGGTGGGTATATATCTTTCCTTTCGTTCCGAATCATATTAGGAGTATGCATTTTTTAAATCTATAAATTAGACCTTAATGCAATATGCAGCCCTGCTAAAACCCATACTCCCAACTATTCTTTAAAAGAGACATTCGACTCTGAAAGCAGTTAACTACTCCTGAATCATACAACTATGTACATACATGTAGTATTGTAGTTCTAAATCACTGTTTCCATTGTTCGATGCAGCTCAAACCATATGTATCTCAGTGCCCCAAAGAGGTCAAGGCTGCAGAGTCAGCCGGAGCAACTAAATAAGCAAATGAGTGGCAGGTATCTAATCTTTCCTTTAATGTTGTAATAGAAAAGTAGGCTAGTCATGTTCATAGATTTTGTTTTGTTTTTATTTTTGATCTGAAGTGTACAAGACTAGTGGGTCTGTTCAATGTACACATGCTTGCTTGGAGTTGTGAGTCTTCACACTATTCAAGTAATAAGTTCCCTTGGTTTACGCATTGCTCGACGTTTGTTCAATTAGGAGATATCTGGACTCATTTGTACTGTAAATTGCTTAGTTGTTTTTTTTTTGCTCTTAGCAAATCCCTGATAGTAGCAGAATGTTTGTTCTGGATATTATAGCTTGCTATTCCCTTCTGGTCCTGGTTGAAGCTGTAGTGTACTGTATAAGCTGTAGTGTACTGCATTTGATTTGGGAAAGTCTGAATTTTCAGGAAGTTAACCTATGGAATGCGAGATGATCAATTTTAAGGCCTTGCTAGGTTCCAAATGGTGGTCTGTCATTGCATATGAGATTCTATTTTCATGTCTTAAATAACCCTTGGTCTTGAAATCAGTATATTGGCTGAAGATGTAGATTCAGACTATGATTTGCAAAATGATATATGTGCACAATTCTCCTGACTATGACTAAGTGAATATAGAAATTCAAGAGAAGTCTTAAAGACACTGGCGTTGGCTCTGATTAGATATCGTTGGTTGTCATTGTTAATTTAATTCGGTTGTGAAGTCTAAATTACTTTTATCAAATTGAATTTGATCGATGGTGCTGAGGAAGTTCATATTAAGATCTATAGCAAGCTCTTATTAAAGTTATCAGTAAATATAAAACTTCAATCGTTAGATAGGAGAAGATAACAGAGGTCGTCTACTTTCTTTCTTTTTTTTGTTTTTTTTTTTTCCGATTAAGAAACAAACTTGTCGACTTCTCTTACTGCCTTCCCCTAGGACTTAGAATTGGGGAATATCAAACTGTCTTATACTTCAGGAATGGTACACAGAACTATCTGGTCCTGATGTCCAGGTGACACCCTTTTTGGATGACTACTATAGGCTGAAGCTAAATGGGATCAGTATGAATGGTGAGCTTCTCCCAATAAATTCAGCGTTATTCATGCCACCGGCAAGTGACGGCTTCTATATAGATTCAGAAACACTAAACACTAAATAGTCTCATGGCAAAGCTCATAGTGGGAGAAGCTGTTCCTACTGGTGTCCATCACCCATGTAACGTCACTACTGGTATCCAAGCCAAGTTTGTCGTCGACTAGGGTGATATTCTGTTTGGGAGAAACAACTGGAATCAGGCTGATGCCAAAACCCTGGGTTTGGGCAATGGCTGAAGCCATGAGCATAAAAAGGACGATTGGCAGAATGATGCATCTGGACATGATTGGTTTAATGGTTTTCTATTGCTTTGCATTTGCAATGCGTGGACATGCATATCTATAGCCAGGGTTTCATGGTGTATGGGGAAAAATTGACCTGTTTTAACATGCAAATTACTGCAGATTCATATCCATAATGTATTGAGAGACGTGAGAGTTGAGAGGTTTCTTTTATCGTAGAAGAATCTGAAGGAAGAAACGACAATGTTAATTAAGCTAGTGAGAAGGTGAGCAAACAATTCATTTAGCTAGGAAAACTAATAAATCATGAGGAATGATGATTAATTGTATGTACATCGTTGAGGGAAAGTCGATCATGTTACGCTTCATTTCTCATGAACATCATAAATATACAGCTCAATATATTTCAGTTACAATTTCTATAGAAAAAAATTTAAATTCGAAAATATTTGAAATATCGCTAGTGATAAGAAAATTACGAAACTTAAATTCCAAGTTTCCAACCAATTAAATAGCTTAATAAGGGGAACTGAGCTTATGGGGAACAAGGGCAGTATCCTTTAAACGGATAACTTTCAATTTATACTTTGGACTATTCAATTATGAATTCATTATTGTAGTGATCAGTGATCACATTGTGTATACAATCCAAACCTGCCCGATTGCACCTATTGCAGTTGATAGGCAAAGTTGAGATTGGTGGTTGGGACGGTGGTTCAAGAGTGGGGGTGTTTTGCGCCTTTGTTAGTGGCTTAGGCAACCCTCAAGGGTTTAAACCCTAAACCATGAGGCCCCTTAGATATGTTGGTACGCTCACAAGTCACAACCTGTTGGGTTTTGGATAGGCCTGGCAACGGACCGGGCTCGTATGGGTTCTAATTATGCCGGGCTCTTAACAGGCTAAACCCATTAAAAATTTGTTAATTAATGAGCTTAATCATGCTGAGCCTGACGGGTTTGCGGGTTTTCGTTAGAACCAGTTAAGCCTGTGAAATTTTTTTTTTTTCAAACCCGTTGAACCTGTGAAGATTTTTTTTTATTTATTAATTTTTTTTTAAACACTCAAGAATTCCTTAACACCCGTAATTAGATTATTTTTCTTTTCCAAACTCATTGATGTAAAACTTAAACATGAGTTTACAGTTTCTTACATGTAATAATGTTATGAATTCGGGACTTGGTTAAGTTTTGTATGAAAGCCATCAGATCGTTTACGGGTTTGGGTTAGTCATTTAATTTTTCTTAATATCCTTGAGAAATTGTTGGGCTCATTAACTTGTCAACGGTTAACGAGTCTACTAGAGATATATAAGGAAGATTCATTATTAATTTATTTATTTTATTCTCTTTGAAGCAACTCTGGTTTGCACATACCATTTCGATACCGCAATCTGATTTTGTTTAATGAAAGCATGCTATGTTACAAGTGAGACAAACGCAATAAGGATTATCCGGGTAATATGACGTATGTCTCTGATTCGAACTATAGCTTGTGAAAACCTTCTCTTGAAAATGGGTCATATATACCTAATTGTTTTATTTTCTTAGAACGTATACAAAAAATAAAAGTATGCATATAAAAGGAGCGTGAACGAGTCGATCTTTCATATGCACTCTTTCATATGAAAGAAGCATGAATGAGTCGATCTTTTATTTTAGATCTTTCAAATGCACCCTTTTCTGTCCGACACATTCTCAAGCTAGTACACGTAACCTTAATGAAATGAAACCCAAAAACAAAAAAAGTGGATGAGTGAGGAGCGCTAGGCATGGGGTTTCCAGCTGGGCAGAAGGAATCCGATTATTATCCCATCGATCCCACTGTCAAGGAGCTGGTATTCCGCGTGCCAATAAATATGATATCGATCGGTGTCACACATTGGTAAGACCAAAAGCTGATGAATCTGATCTGATACCTCACCACTCACCATCACCACCACCAACCTCCAACCTTCCTTTGCCTTTTGTTTATTCGTCATCGCCTAGCGTTAAGTACAATTCACATTTGCATGCTGCAGTTCACACTCTCAATCACTAGTATACAGGATATGATAGATTCTTTGTCCCAGTCCTTCTGCATTCATATAATTATATTTCCAGACTCAAACCAAATGTCTATGTATAATTTATTTCCTATGACACTTCCTGATGCAGCTGCCAACCTGGTTTGTGTTGCTGCGTTTCCACCGGTGAGGAGGTGGAGTGGGAATAACAGCAACAACGGATCCATGTCTTCCGCACAGTGTGTTAATTTTTTAGTTGCTAGTTCTAGTCTTTTTAGTGTTTTTTTTTTTTTTTTTTTCATTTATAAATTTTTGGTGTTGCATTCGTTCAATGTATGAACGTGTTTTGGTCACGAACAACAAAAGAACTTCTCACTAATTCATGTACAGATAGAAGATCAACAAAGCTTAATCGCGGTGAAGTGTTTGAGCTCATCATCAAATTTCCATCATTTCTTTGAGCTACTTACCTCAATTTTCCATTGACCTTAATTATGTATATATCCTTCATATATTGTTATTAACTTGAAAGCACATGCATGCAGAGGCAGAAATGAAATAACAAGATTAATTTGGTTTATCACATGTTTCATATGTCCAAAAACATATGAGAAAATTAATTAAAAAAATTATATGATAAAAGTTCCATTTCTTTTACTACTCTTCATGAAACTACATACAACAATTGCATCATTTGAATCTTAAAACTCACATTTTGGATCATTGGCTTGCATCAATTTAATGTCTTGGCAATGCATGTGTTGGTTTATGACTTCATCATAATTAATTTATCTCAATCACCAATTAAGAACCCCAATTTGTCTAAATTATTAGCTTTTTAATTATAAATTTTCATAATTTTTCACTAGTTATGGCTACATGCATAATTCATGTTTGAGATGTCTTAATTTTAACTACCAAATTATCTTATATATATAATAGTTTGAGAGGAATTAACATGTGGTTTGACATTTGACTATTTGAATTTCTGAATTTTGATCATAAACACAAGTTTTTCTAACCTCTACCAAAATCAAATTAAAGAAAAAAGAACAAGGAAAATATATATATAACCCACGTCCTTTTTCATACATTCTCTACTTCGACGTCCACGATTTCCACCTTTGATCCCGTCCACCCGTACACTTTTTCTTCCCTTTCGACGCCGCCCCCACAGAAAGCATTAGACAATTTCCACACCTCCGCACACGCATCGATCTCAGCCGTCCACTCCAAACCCTTGATCAAATCCCAGCCGTGCACTCAGTCCTCAGCCCAAACTTTTCAAACCTACAACCCGTCAAAAAGGGTATTTTAAAGAAAACCCTCAGAAGCTCCCTTGAACTATCATGGAAATTAAGTCATATTTGCGACTCTGAACTCTCTCTCTTCTCCTCTATCTATATATACCACACAATCCAACTCACAATGCGAAGGCTGCAGATTGCCCCGAACAATGGAGAAGCTCAGAATCCGATCGAAGAAAACCCGACCTGACGGTGTCTGCAAGAAGCACCCGAAACACGAGCAGTCGCCGGGAGTTTGCTCCGTCTGCTTGAAAGAAAAACTCACTAAGCTCTCAAACAGCTCACGTAGAATCTCTCCAACAATGGGGTCGGGCACTCCTTCTACGACGTCTTCGATATCCTCGTACTATTCCTCTACAGATTCTTCTTCATGCTCGTCTCCTCCGGCGGAGCAGCAGGCACGTAATAATTATCGGTTTGCTGATCATGAAAAGGAGAAGGGTAGCTCGGTTGCGAATTGGTTGCTGGGGGAAGGTGGGGATCAGAGTACATATGTGCTTAAGAAGAGTAGGTCTCTGGCGAATTACTTTCCGAGAAGACAGAGAAGTACTAAGGAGACTGTGGAAGAGAAGAAGGGTCGTCGGTTTTGGGCAAGGTTGCTTCGTCCGATAAGTAAGAGGAAGGAAGATACAGCAACTTTGGTGCATTCTAGGACTGTTAGAGAGGTCAGGGTGCCTAATAGGGTGCTCTGAACCTTTGAAGGAAGCGAGATACTGATTTCTTGATTGGTTTCTTTCATTTTTTTTCACACTGTTCTTGATACTTGTAGATTAGACTTCTGATGAACATTTTACATCAGAAATTAAATGGAAAGCAAACAGGAAAAGAAAATTGTAATTTTTGTGTATACATATTCATGTCTTTACCTTTGATGTACCTCTACACACGGAATGATGGGGATTTAAGCAAGATTTAGTAATAGAAGTTCATGAGACCAACCATTTTCCCAGATTTAATATATCTATTCAATATTTGTCAAAGTCAAATTAATCATTTTATTATTCTCGTTACCAGGCTTTTAGTATTCGATGGAAGTATATTGTTTTCATCTAATTAGTTTCCGGCCTACTTATACATTGTAATGTTTTGAATTGTGAAAATAACAATCTACAAAGACGTAGCATTGCAATGTTTTCTATTTCTATCTAAATTATGCAGGTCATCCACTTTAGTTAGTAGCAGATAACTCCTATAAATTAAAACAAATTTGGATAAGTCATTAGTGTACTGTATCTTACAAAATCACACCCAAAAAAAAAAAAAATCTTTGTTTGCTTGAGCGAAATCACAATCGATCAAATTTCATAATCTTGAAAGCTGATCAAATTCTTGATCACAAATCAGTTCATGTAGTCTGGAAGATATTAAGATATATGTGTTTGATTTATTTCCTTAAGTTAGGATCCAATTTAAATGCTGGTTAATTATCAACTCTCTCTCTCTCGATCCAAACTGATCAAACTAGTCTATGCTACTGCTCTTAGCTAATGTTATATAAAAATTAGAAAAAAGGGCTCATTTCAGATTTGATTCCCCCATAATAATATGGTGTTATGCAGTTCATATCGAAGTTGGTGACCCTATTGTCTCTGCATAGTAATAAGACAAAAGTTCCATATATAACACCAAAGAACCAAACTGGCATGACTTTGGTTGTTAGTATGCACAGAATCACAATCTTAATTTGCTAGCCTATATGACCGGCCCTAGTTTAGTTAATTATTCTCCATCCAAGAAATTTCCATGGAAGTTTACAAATTCAATAGGATTATCTAGCCCACAGTCTTACTCTTTATGGTTAAATTCCAAAAGGCGAGAAGAGCTCATCAAGTGTGACAGGTAGTAAAATATATATGGGCACGCGAGGGAGAACAAGTTCTAGGCAAGTTCCACATTCCAGTGGGTACGTTGTAAAGTTCAAACTGTTAAGCTGGCAGCAGAAGGAGAATATTAAAACTTGTTCAATGGGTTATGATGACTCTTACCAACTTCGATCCCCAAAGGTTTCCACTACTATTTTGCATATAGAAATTGAGACGTGTGTACCAGAAAAGAAGAGCAGCCGTGATGATAAATAAGGTTCAAATGCCACACAAAAATTCTATGGAATTTGCGTGATGTTTCCCTTACATTACGTTCAAATGCCACACAAATATAGTAGTAATAACACATGAAGGTTCTGAGCGAAGTATATATCAGAGTTGACAGTTGACAGCCTGAGCTTGGTTGAATAGGTTTTCCGTTTCTTCTTTTTTAGCTTTTGTATGGGGTACAACCAGGGCGTAGCTAGCTAGGGGCGTCTCAAATTTTCAAACAGAGTAATTAGTCTTAATTTGTATTGGATATTAATGAAAATAAAATATAAATTGATCATTCTCCTATAAGAAATCTTTAATTAGTCTTAAATATTTTTCAACAATAATAGAATGAAATAAAAATTTATACTATTAAAATACTTAATTCTATTAATACAAATTGTGTCAAGGGTTTCTTACCTTACTAATCCTTACTAAATGGAAACAACATATTAATGTTTACCATACATCTACTTGCATTATCTCTCAAACAAAAGAAAAAATAACATATTCTTTTTCAATATTTATCATGCATGGAATTCTAATCCATAGTTTGTTTGAAATGATAATGATAGAACAAAAATATTGTTGAAATTAAGTTTATGTCATTTTTTAAAGAAAAATTGTGTTGTTGCTAAAGAGTGACTGAAAATAATTTAATTTTCTAGTTAATCAAATTTGACCATTCTAAGTGAGATGTTTAGCTACGTCACTAGATACAATAGCAGTGGGAAAAACCTAACTTCTTTTATATGGCCGTAATCGGTTTTCCCCATTGTCTGTATCGTATACATGTGGATTTGGGAGGTAGTTAGTTTTTTTTTTTTTTGGTTGTTGGATAAGAGCTTATTAATTTCCAGTTCCTGATTGGTTTCTTGTAATTGATTGTTGTCTTGTACCTAAGTCTGCTTTAATAAAATTGTTAACGTGTCTTCTCAAAAAAAAAAAACAACACACACACACGAAGGTTCATGATTCATATTGATCTACTGTCAAACTTCACAACACAAACTAAAAGTAACATGCTAGCTCGAAATTTCAAATTAGTTTCCCTTGCTATGAATTCTTTGAAGATTCATAGAAATCTCAAATCTGTGACTGTGAGTAGTTAATTACAGAGAAAGATTCTTGTGAGAGGGGATTTCAAGGAATTCTCATATATATGATGAGATCCTTGCATGGCACTGCAAATTTCATCATGCATATGGTCTTCGTGACCTCAAAATTAACTTCTTAGAGACTGAGATCAACTACATTCTTGATACTCAGGATGCTGTCAAAACTCAAAAAAAATAAAAAAATCATGTAGATGATGCACGGAAGAATAAAGAGGAGGAACACAAGCCCAAATGTAAATTTTGATATTTGATTTATGTGTAACCTAATAAGACGATACATGCGGCCCAAATTATGTATATCTCATCGATGGTGTTATCTAACGAGACGCAGCATTAACCTGTTAAGAAGATCTAAAGTTAAGAAACTGCTGAAACGCTATAACCTGCGTGATTGCAATGTCCAATTTCTTAAAGCTTGAAAAACTCCTCTGCAAGCCATACTCCTACACAATAGGCAAGTTTTAGGCCCAAATTTTCCCTGGGCTACAGCCCAAGTAGTAGCCATTAATTGGTTTAGTAATCCTTGCGTGGATGCAATTTTATTTGCTAAATAAAAACTAATCAATAACAATATGTGTTGTGTGATTTGAAAGTGACTTTTATGGTGTGTCGGTGAAAAATACAACCACCACATCGCAATCGAATATGTCATATCATTTCAAGACTAGTGCTCACGAACTAGCTAGCATGAATCAAGTGTGAAAGCTAGGCAACACCTATTTCAATTATGAGAAATTCTTAAGTGGCTTAATTTGGCTGTCACTTGCGGCCATTTATGTTTGTGTTTGTGTTTGTTTCGGTGCTTGGATCTACAAGACAGAGGTCACGTTAGCAGATTAGCTAACACCATCAAAAGTTGAGACCCCGCACACGCTATATAAGCATTTGTCAAGCCAACTCAGATACAAATAGTTGAAACTTACATAGGTTATTTATAATGAACTATACAGATTTACGTTTATTATAAGGTTTATATGGTAGAGGTCATCAGATTTAAAAACTTATGGACAATTTCAATCATTAAGGTACGTATAAATGCCGGTCTTATAAGCTTATCTAATGACTGTTTAGTGGTAGGTGAGCTTAGCCTACGAGTTCTACCACTCAGAACAGCCACTGATGATTCCAAAAGAGAAAACCCAGACGTCTTGCCATCACAATTGGTATTGGTTTGTACATTTGTCATATGATAAACTTGTTTAATACATCAGTTCGCCACTTTCTAACTGGACTCATTAGCTTGTTGGCTATTCGTAGTACTCTTTCTCAAATTTCAGTAGTAGCTGAAGAATAATTTATCGGGGGACCATCCGCAGCTCCATATTGATTAACTTATTACAAAACGTCGCTTTGAATCTAAATATCACTGTAAGATCACCCTCCCATATCCATTGCTAAGTTTTATGTTGAGATTGTTGATAGTCTCGATGCTTGATCATGCAAGTTAATTATATGCATGAATTAATTAGCACTAGCCTTTTACTCGTGCATATATATTTACACAAAATCATAATCACGATCAACTAAAGATAAGCATGAGCGGTTAATTAAGTTTACCATATTATAAAATTATTCGTCTTACTAATCAGTAGTTTTTATGATTATTTATTTATTTAATTTGTTTTAATTTTATTTTTATCTTGGTTTTAATTACTATAACAACCCTTGATTTTTATTTATGTTAGTTGATTCATTAAGAGTAATTATGGAAGTTCACAATTTGATGAAACTTTTGAGGGCCTGGCTTTATAGTAGTAGAGATATCACCACGCTTTGATTGCAAAAATGGGCATGGATGTAGGATTAATGTGGAAACTTCTGTGGAGTGAATGGTTCTCTAATCGACTCAATTAATTCAATTAGTTCGGATTGCACTGTTATAGTCTTTTAGCAGCTAAGCAGTTTGTTACATCTTTTCAATTCGTCGTCGTCGTTGTTTTTAATTTGAGATCTTAATCTGTTTTCATATTGGACATGATGATTATGATGGAAATGAACAAGATCGAATTGACTAGCTACCACGAACTTGACGTACGCCTTAAGTTCATGTCTTGTGGAAACTTAAAGAGTTCCAAGTCTTGTTGACTTCATCACTAGTGAGTTTGTTGGGACCAAAACTTCATAGTCTTTGTTAGAAAGGAAACATATTCAAAGCCCTACAAAAGACTACGAAGCTAAAGATCAAAGACTCTTGCAATATGATAGAACAAACAAAGTATCGATATATATACAATCTTATAATGTATGTATTTTTTTTATATGTATACGAAACAACATTATTTCCAACCTCTTAAGATATGTTACATCACACGTTAAAGTTTGAACCGTAAAATTGAAGTTGCATGTATAAACTTATACATGAAATGTGTGTATAACTGTGTATAAACCACATTAGTTCTCTTATCTGCTCCTCCGAAATCTATCAAATAATCCAATCGCCCCAATGACTTATTGTGTTAGAAAATGTAGCTTGATTGACTAGCATACTATATCATATGGTAATGCTACGTAGAGCATGCATTTTTTAATGTATCGTGCTACGTCTTAAAAAAATATGATATCATCTTGCTAATGCATGCGAATTAACAAGTCATAGGTCTAGGACTAAATCCTTGGATGTGCTTATGAACCTGATGATTAAAAAACCTAATCCTTATCGTTAACCATGCATTATACAAATCTGGTTGAGTTAATTAGTTTAAATCTCAAATCAAATCAAAATCTTATGGGGGTTGGGTGCTCATCAAAATCACCAATCTTATGATGTGAAAATGCAAGTTCATGTGCATGTGCCTTAGTTTCCTTCCTCCAAGACAAACACGGACCGGTTGTCTCGTATATATACGTCAGCCCTAGATCTTTTTCTGCCACGTGTTGTACGATTATTCCCCGGCTTTCAATTTTGAAACCTAAGCTATCACTTTAGCATTAACAAAAGGTTACGATCACAATCAGTGACCAAAGCAGGCATGACACGTAGCTTTCGTACCAGGTGGCGATCGATGCCTTGCCCGGTGATCACGTCAAAAGTTGGTCGTTTTTTGAGAGGTTCCCAGCTGCAAATTAAAGGCCAAAAATATAAAAACAAAAGAATTAAATTCAGTTTATCTCGTGAGGTTTGGAAATAACTTCATGTTAATCTTTATATTTTTAATTTCATCAGTTTACTTCTTAAACTTTTGAATTTCTCTCAACCGTGACCAATGTCTCATCTTCTGTCCAAATCAGACGTTAATTGCTGACGTGGACCCAATCTCATGAGTTAAATTATGTTTGTACCCGAAATTTAGAAAATTTTCAACTTAGTTAGGGATAAAAAGGAATGATTTTTTAATTTTTTTTTCACTAGTTTTTTTGTTAAATGACAATTTTAATCTTAACAATGGGACTTGTATCTAGAATTAACGATCAATTCAAACAAAATATAAGAATTTGGTCACGACAGATAAAAATTCAAGAGTTCAGGGGGTAAACTGATGAAATTAAAAGTGTAGGGATTAACATGAAGTTACCCTCAAACCATAAGGGGGTAAACTGAATTTAATTCAAAACAAAACTTATGAAGAAAAAAGAATCCAAAGAAACCCGAAAAACACAAAAGCATAATAAAGGAAGAAGCAAAGCAAACACAAAGGGTACAAAGTGTTGTTATCATTTGTTAGATTCTTAATGGAAGGCTTAGCATGCAACGATTTTCAATCTTCTTTTTTCCTATTAACTTGTAGATATATACTCAAAATTTCGATTTTGACGTAGTAAAAACTTCGTAATCACGTAAATGTATTTTAACTTGAATATAATGTAATACTATGCAATAATATATATATATATATATATATATATATATATATATATATATATTGAGTTTGCATTTGATTAATCAGACCCTGACACCATAATTATATATTTTTTGCTAATTAAGTAAACGAAGTTGTTCACCAAGCTAGCATTATCCCCCAATAATGATGTCACGTTATTGGTGAAGAAGAATCTAGCTTCTAAGCCTGCTTTTCCTCAAAATGAAACTTGATCGAGACCCCTGATATTATATGTATTAGATACTGATGGACAGTTTTAATTACCAATTAAAAGATAGGTTTATGCGATTATGCACATAGCTATATCAATATTACGTCTTCTCTTTCATATCTTCAGGGTAAAGCTCCACGTACTAATTTCATGAACCAAAATTTCTGATATGTCACTAAATCAAATTAAATGTTGCACCTAGAATGGCAAGACATACCTTCTCCCAACCCCCATCTCCTATAATAACTGTGAAGGTACTGTTTTAACTACTAACCCATCTGGTATATGGTAAAGAATTGTGACACAAAATAAATGACATATGTAAATGAACATATTGAATTGCAAGACAAAATCATTGTTAAATATATACATGTAATTAAGCTCTATATATATGGACACAAAAGTAGCCGTTGCAAGCACTCAACTGTACGTCTAGAATGTTTGTTAAATTTTGTACACAAATTATAGAAGTTTATATCCATAGGGAGCCATTCTAGTGAGAACCCTTAAGTTGAGGACTTTTCGGTTTATGATTTAATAGACCTAATTTTCGATCACATTTTGACATCTTACCCGTTCAGTTTTTAGGTTTATATGAGTAGATCATTTCTACAAATTTTCACTCGAATTAGTGTTCGTTAAGATGACAAACTAGATCAAATTAATAGACGAACCAAATCTGTCAAATATGAACCGTTTAAGTTCATAATTAATAAATCACACTTATGAATGTCTTAACAATTTTCAATATAGTTGAAAATTTGAAGATATAATCTACTCATAAATACCTATAAACTGAACGGTCAAATGTAGATATAAGATCTAAATGTGGGATAAGCCGAAAAGTCATCACCAAGTCCTCAACTTAAGGGTCCTCACAAGAAGGGCTTCCTATATCCATAATCAAGGAATACACAATGATAAGATATATTTCAACTTATTTGCAATGTATATCAGCTATATCACGCATCATGCATTACAACAATCTCATTGATAACGCTTGGTTGCAACGAGTTCCGAAAATCTGGTGGAAGGAGCTCGAGATTCTAAGATCCTGATTAACTGCACCAACGACAAAACTGTAATCCCTTGGGGTATCAGTTTTCTTATCCAAGATATTCGATGGTTGACTTCTCAAATTCAGGAGTGCATATTCCGACATGTTCATAGGAAAGCAAACTTTGTTGCTGATAGATTATTAACTTTTTTAGGCTTGATTGTTGTCACTCATTTGGTTTGGTTTCACTGCTTGCCTCTTTCTGTGTCCCAAGCGTTCCATTTGGATCAGCTGGGTGGGGGTGTTTATAGAGGGTTTGTTTTGTAGTTTCTGTAAATAGAAAAAAAAAAAAACAATACCATTGATGTATCTGAAAAATCGATGCTTAACATGTAATCAATGTTTTTCTTTTCCCTTTTCATATCTCTAGCTACTGCTTGTAGCTCAGGTTTTAGATATTAGCTTATAATTAATGTTTATGATCATATTTTTCATATCCAGAAATACTCATATGTAGATTCTTAACGCAGGATTGCGTATATATATAAAGTTATATTCATATATGTTTTTCTTTTTTTTGTAACTTTTTATTAATAACTTACATATTCATATATATCGTTAAACAATATTAGAGTCGTTAAGAAATATTAGAGAGATACAGTAATGCATGTCGTGCCGTACATGCATATACATGTAAATCACATATACATGCATATCACTTATTTTGTAGAGTTCGACATTTAGTTCCGAGTGGGTTACTAATAACCATGTCGGTATACATACTCAAACTTCGGTAAATCGACCTGAAATATATTCTAAACGTAGCAAATTAAGTTATGGGAGAGACGTGAGATGTCTCCTTTTGTTCTAGTTTTTCCTCGCTTTCCAGCTTCCTGTATTTTTGTCTAGACATGGAAAAATGTCACATGATGATGAGAGCTAGGGGTCCCTGGAGAGCAATATATGTGATCAATCAACTGGCCTGGTGGTATTATGCAGAATAGAGTGGAGAGGGTGTCACGAGAACTAGCTAGGAGGGTTGGCAATGAAATGCTTGATTCGTTTAAGATGTACATGCTTTCCAAATATTGCTTTATCTTGTTCCAAGATCGTTTTATCATTTTGTGATCATGATCAAGTACGTACTTGCCGTCTGGATCTATTTTTCCTTGTGGCTAGGCAATTACAACTGAAATATACCCTTCATTTGCATCGATCTCTCCAAAAATCTCGTTGTAATGATGGTATCTTGGCTTTGTTTGGGCCACGTACTTTGGTATTTCGATCAAGTCTATGTGATATAACATAACTCATCTTAAAGAATTAGCGGTAATAAGTTCATGCTATGTAGCTGTGTACGTAAGATCGATCATTCTCGAAATACAGTTCAAGCTAGTTTTTGAAGTCCAGTGATATGAGAAACTACAACTCCAAATGAGTTGGTTAATCCTGACGGTTGTATATAACTACAAATTACGTGTAGATAAATGGATCTGAGAAAGTGACAGTTAACTAATTCAAGTATGTTGTTAATTTCTTCAATCAATTGCTTAATGATCCATAAGAAAACTACTCTATCATGTGAAGAAAATGGAAAAAATAAATTTGTAGTTGTTTCCCAATTAGTAATCAATTTAAATTATTTTCGAGCTTTGTAATGAGACTTGTAACTAAACAACGCATTAAAGTGATTGGGGCGTGGGAAGCTCGGTTCGATGAGGTTGGGTTGTCTTGCTTTGTTTCTCAGTTACTACTACGTACGTCTTGCACGTAGACTTCAAGTAGAGCACTTCAAGCAGAATCTGAGTGATAGATTATCGGAGTGCAAAGCACGCATATCACTATGAAATATATAATCAGATTGTCAAGAGGAGGAGGTGCACATGGATACCATTCTTGCTTCATCAATACCAGTAAGTACTCATTTTGACAACATCATATATACATGCATATAATTCTTCTTGAGATCCACATTTCTGCACTCACAAATCTCTTCCCCTCCAGCACTTCTCCACAGCTTTCTTTTCTTCGGCTTAAGAATTTGGCACATCCATCTAGGGAAACTCACAGAGTTTTATAATGTTGTATTTTCATTTTATTTTGTATGCTAGATCAAAGATTAGTCTAACTCAAAAGTATAAGATGGCTTTAGAATTGTGAATTCGTTAATGTAAAAATAAAAGTCATATTGCAACAAGACTTATTTGGAACTCATAACCTCCCACTTATTATAAGAAGACTATACCGCTAGACCAAATAATACTCGGCTATATTTCACTTTTGAATTAAAGAAATTTACTTATACGATTTTAAAACTATTCTAAACTTTAGGGACAATATTGACTGAAAGACATATTGTCAAATAGAAGGGTTAATGTGTTCAGATTATGCCATATGAGTCGGTTTTGAGAAGGGCCTTGTGCCGATCTATGAATCTAAGTATCAACGTAGAGTTTATTCTTTGACGACAACATGGTAGGAAAGTTACATTATTAGACATTAGGATATGTAATTGTGTTAGATGCCTAGTTAACTCTTTATTATATCACTGTTGTCTCAAAGCAAATTATGAATAAATATAAAATTATACCCAAACTTAAGATATTAAGAAAAGTAACACATGCAAAGTCTAAATTGTAAAACAGAAAACGCTCTCAATATTTAAAATGTTCACAAAGATTCACACTATATAAGCTTTTCACCACATTATTTATATATTTTTTTGAAACATGGACGTGAAGCCTTTGATATTGCAACGAAAAGTAGCATTATAAGGGCAACAATAGAAAAAACCATACTAGATAGCCCGAAAGCAACCTAAATGAATCTACTATGGAGTTGAACCCAAAAAGCAAGCAAAAACTAAAGTTCAAGGAACCAAAACCAAAAACCAAAGCTCAACAAAAAACGAAAGGAATGGGCATGCCCTAGACTTGTAAAGACCGACTATCCCGAAACCATCCTACGCAGAGGAGGTTGCCTCGAGATCCTTTGTTGCCACCTTTTCCTAATCAGTTTGCATATCCGGTGTCACATCCCGACCCTTATATTTTTACCTTATTTACTAGCGTGATTATAATAAGAATTTTTACCGTCCCGATCATTGAGTAAATAGTTTAATTGGTCCCTAGAGGGGTTTCGGGGACGATTATGTGCGGAGGATAATTCGTATGGGGAAAATACGACGACGGTAAAAATAGTAAATTTTAGCTAGTAAAAGGTAATTTTTATTCGGGTATTATTTTTTCGGGGTGTTGAATTTTGGGAATTTTGGGTTAAAAGGAGTGTTGGGTCGGCTGGGCCGAGCCCAACCCATTTCTTCTTCTTTTCTCTTCTCCCTCTCTCCCGATTTTCTCTCTTCCCACCCGAGTTTCTTCTCCCTCCACCCGGGAAACTTCACCACCGTCGTCCGCCGCCGTCCGGCTGCCCTAGACCGCCGCACCGGTTCCAATCGATCGACCTCCAACCCAGCAGCCTCCCTGGACCGGTGAGAGGAGCCCTAGCGCCGCCGTGAGTGAGCGGTGCCGCCCGAAAGGCTAGGCTGCCCCGAGCTTCCCTTCGCGGGAACTTCCTCCTCCGGCCACCAATCCGGGCAAGCTTGGTACGGTTTTGTAGCCCTCCTCCCGTGCAACAACCCCTCCAAACAGCTCCCTCCCTCTTGAGCTAGGTAAGGAGAAATTTGAGGTGGAAGTTTTATGTTGTTTAAGTTGTTTTCGTTCGATTAGCCTAGTTAGGCTTGGAATTGGGTGATGTGTTAGTCATGAAAGTTGTAGAGGAGATTGAGAGGAAGATTCTGTTAAAATTTGGTAGCATTTGCAGGTCGCCGGAAAACGGCTGCCGGCCGCCGCTGCCGGCGGAGCCGCCGCCGGTTAAGAGATTTTTTTAGGGTTTTAAAGGTGGAATATTAAGAGGAGTATATTGGTGTGATTTATGGAATTTTTGGATGAGATTTAGATAGGTTTGTGAATTTCCGAAGTTTGGTATTTTTGGCGGTTAATTAATGTAGAATCCGGCCGTAGGATTTAAGTCGTATTTTGGGGAGGTTATATTTACGACTGTGGAGTATGATATTTAAGTTCGGATCGTTCCGATGTAAGAATATCGAAGTTAGGCAATAATGAGCGTAATTATGGCTCTCGGGTAATTTTGCCTATTTTGA
>NC_020495.1:11879880-11896202 GCF_000184155.1 Fragaria vesca subsp. vesca | reverse complement strand
CATTCGATTTTCCCTAGAAATTAATTTGGGGAAACATAAATATTTTATTTATTATTTTATTTTTGTCCACTCACTCTAACGTTATTAAATGTTTTCCCCTAGGCCCTTCGTTTTAAATTGCCCAGTCTGCAGAGTTCGGGTTGGATCTAGTAGGAGACGAGGCATAGTCACCCGCTTTTCGGCCAGTTTTCATCAGTAGGTTACCTGTTCAACCTACTCGTGTTTTCTTGCTTCCGCTTGTGTTTAGTAGCTCTGAATACTTTAGAATTTTTGTATATTATGCGATGTTCAGAAGTGATAAATTAAGAGTGTAATTTGAAATTTCCGAGTTAGGGTTGTCCATCTGCAAGGGAGATTTTCTTAATCTTTTCAGTAAATTTTCCTTGGAGGTGGTCCCCGCACGACTTACTCTGAGTTTCAGGGTGAAATTCGAGGTGGGTCGTGTCATCCGGTGTTCCTTCCAACTCCAGCATACGTTTCACACCTTGAATGTGCTTCTTATGCTTCAACTTTTTTACATTCGCATTGACCTTAAGCTTACAGGTAGGGATATCCTCCTCCCTTGGCCTATTCTTGGAGCCCACCGGACGACCAATTTTGCTTTTCTTCAGACGACCAATTTTGCGTTTCACCACATTATTCATGAAAATGATGCTAAGTCACTTAAATTCTTTCCCTTTATAGCAAACTGTTATTTGTTTTGTTGTATTGAACATAATCTTCTATTTGTATTTGATAGTTCTTATGTGGCATAGGGACATTTTATCTATTTTAAATTATTTAATGTGAGTTGAATCTCTGGAGTTCGGATGGAATTAAAGTAGTCATCGAAGAATTCAGGGGATGTACGGGTTTGCTACGTTTTGGTGAGGCACCAGGTGCGCATAGATGATGGAGGAGTCGGATCCAGGGATCCGATGAACTCATGGTCGAGTTGTTCCGGTTTTGGGATCCATGTCCTTTCTTGATATAGATTCGGTTCATGGGTTAGGTTTAGTAGCGTGGCTGAAACTGGTTTTAGGCCTGAGACCTTTATGTTGCTTTATTGTTTTTCATTCATTTAAATTCTTGTTACTTTCCTTTTGTTTTAGATAAGATATGTGACCGTGTTACCCGCTTCTCTATGCATTTACGTGTACGAAGGTATATACGATGCACGACATGGTAATATTACCAAATAGGGTGTCATTCCACATACATGTCCTTGAGTCGTGTGCATGATGAAATTACTAGGGAATTTTTTTTTTTTCGAGTTCTCAGTTCTTAATTTACCTCAACTGCCTAGTACCATTTGGTCTAGCAACATAGTCTTCCCATAATAAGTAGGAGATTGTGAGTTCGACTCACGAAGTTGTAATATTTGAGTTGTTTATATGATAAAAATAAAAATAAAAATAAAATTGCCCCAACTTATCATCCAGCTCATTTTGTGGCTCACCTTTTGGCTTTCTTTACTTTTCTTAATTTTGTAATGTTTTTTTAATTTTTTTAAATTTTTTATGACGTACTTGACATGAATCTTGACCATTTTAATTTTCTTGACCAGCTGCAATAAGAATTTAAAAACTAAACACCATAGAAAGTAAATATATGTTCTTATCCAAAGGTATTATCCAAATACGTTGTAACTGATTGTCAAAAATACGTTGTAAACTAAAAGTCCCAAGAAAATGTGGTAAATTTTTCTAAAAACAGCATACAAAACTAAAAGATGAAAAGAATGGAAAAGAAAAAATGGAATTGACAATATGTATATTTTTGTTCTTTTTGGATTTTATTGTTTAAATAATCGAATGCTATCTCTGCCGCTTGCCATTACTAATAGACAGACCAAACCACCTAAAACTCTAAAAGCAAAAGCGGCAAAACCTCAAAACCCAAAGAAGAAGCAGCAGCAGAAGCATCATCCAAACACAAGAGCTTAAATATTCGCCAAAAAAAAAAAAAAACACAAGAGCTTGAAAAAACCCACAAAACCCAGAAACCAATAAGCACTGTCTCCTACCCCAACCCTCATTCTCTGTTGGGAATTTTCGTTTTGGTGATGGCTACTGATTCTTAGAGACAAACACACACCCAGATGCAGAAGAAGAAGCTGATAATAGCATTGGCGGCACTGAGGAAGCTGCTAACGTGCGCCATATGCGTAATAGCTCTTGTGGCTCTCTTCTCTGTCCACGTCCCCATTTTCCCTTCCTCCAAGGTCCCTAACTTCTCTGACCCCTTCAAGCTCCCCACGGTGATTTTCTCCGCTCTTTCTCTTTTGTTTGTTTTTTCTTCACACAAACTGAAAGCCCAGATCATTAAATTTAGTATTCTTGGTGTAATGGGTGCCAACTGTTGTAAAGTCTCTATCTTTATGGATTTTCTGCATACCCTTTTGTTCAATTCAATGGGATTTGGGTTTTCATCACCACCATTTTGGGTTGTACTAAGAATTTGGGGTTGTTAATTAGAGAAAGGTTGTGCATTTTGGTTTTGGATCTTTGACTCAATCTGTGAGTAGTTGTTGCTTTGTTGGGTTTGTTTGAGATTGACAGTCATTGACTACAATTGACTTCCCATTCAGGAAGTTTCTTCCAAGAGTTTTACTTTCATTAAAAGAAAAGAAGCACCTTTTTGTGTTTTTCATATTGTTTTTGGAAAATATTTTGTTGTTTGATCTGAATTGTTGAGTATATTGTATGTTTTTGCTGATTGTGATGCTAACATGGTTTTTAATATACCAGAAGTTGACAACTGAGCAGAGCTGGACTCAGGAGCTCGCTCCGCCCCATCTGTGGAAAGCGCCTCTCCCTTCTCACAAGGTTGTCTTTTGTTCCTGTACTTATATGATTCATGATTACTCCATTTGATTGCTAGTATGTAAGAAATTTCTTTAGTTCGGGCAGAGACTTAGAGATTTACATACGCTTAAGTTATGTATCTGTCATGTTTTGACTCCTTTAGACTTGACAGTTAGATAGTTCAAGAAGAACTTTGGATACACTATGGAAGCCTCCGCCAAATCGCGATTTTGTGCCATGTGTAGAGCCAAGTACCAATTATACATGTAAGTAAATGATATAGTTTCACTTTTAGCTATGAGATATCCTTAATCTTCCTGATTTCATCTTTACTGTTGCTTATACAGCTCCTACAGAGTCCCGGGGATACCTTCTAGTACATACGAATGGTGGGCTGAACCAGATGCGTGCTGGGGTCTGTAACACTCCTTTTCTAATGGCTCACTTTGTGTAATTTATGCTGATTGATTACCATATGATATATTTTTTGTTGAGTCTCTGTGCTTTCTAGATTTTGATTTTAAAGTTAAATTTTTTTTCTTATAGTGCTTTTCTCGTTGGTGACTGGGGAGGAAAGAGAGCTTGATAAACAAAATTCCTTGCAATGCACTTTCCTTGTGATTGAATGCTTGATCATAAGTTCATAATAGTATAATCTTCCAATTTAGATGACTGTAGAAAGTTTTCCATTTTTGTTCTTTGTTTTTTTGGTGTATGAGAGTGTGTATGCATTTCTTTTCTTCCTTCTAACTGCAAATATGTGCTCCAGTTGGTTGATTGCTAGATTTCTAGGAGTTGTGGTCTTAATTTCAAACTAGATTCAGAATAAAAATATGTTTGTATTTCTGTTTCTTGCACATACTGAATGCCTAGATGATTGGTGTTTGTCAACTAGACCAATAAACTGTTTTGTCAACATATGAACGTTGTACTACTAGTTGATGAACTTCTGATGGTTACATGGATCTCAAAACTGTCCTCCTTAAATTGCAGATATGTGACATGGTAGCTGTAGCCCGTATCATAAATGCCACTCTTGTAATTCCGGAACTTGATAAACGGTCATTTTGGAAAGACTCCAGGTAGCATTTTATTTTTTTGTCTATTTCGTACTCATTTTTATTTTCTTCCACAGTTTGATATTTTATGTCATCGATGCTATAATTTTTTACATCTGGTTTGGTGCACAGCAACTTTTCAGATGTTTTCGATGAAGACCATTTTATCAATGCTCTATCTAATGATGTCAAAATAATAAAAAAGCTTCCTAAGGAACTGGCGACGGGTACCAGAGCTGTTAAACATTTTAGAAGCTGGTCTGGTATGGATTATTACCAAGATGAGATAGCTAGCATGTGGGAAGAATATGAAGTGAGATTTCTGGAATACAGTGGTAATTTTTTTTTTCTTTCTGTAAAGTGTTTTTTGAATTTATGAAATCATATTCTGAGAAATGTTATTCTTTTCGAAGGTTATTCGAGCTGCAAAGTCTGATTCTCGTTTAGCAAATAACAACCTACCTCTAGATATTCAGAAGCTTCGCTGCCGTGCTTGTTATGAAGCTCTACGTTTTGCACCTCAAATTGAAGCAATGGGAAAAGTAAATACTCAAATCTAGATGCTAAGATTACGTGGAGTTCACTTTTGGATAACCATCATATGTTTCTTTTGTTTCATTAATGTTGCAGTTGTTAGTCGATCGGATGAGGTCCTATGGTCCTTACATAGCCCTGCATTTACGGTTTGAGGAGGACATGCTTGCTTTTAGTGGATGCACGCAGGATTTATCATCAGCTGAAGCTGATGAACTACGAATCATTCGGTACAAAGTGTTTACATGATTGTGAATTTGTGAATAGTCCTTGGCATATGTGATGCGTGACATATTTGTTCGAATTTGTAGAGAGAACACACCATACTGGAAAGAAAAGGAAATAAATCCCATAGAACAGAGATCCAAAGGATATTGCCCCTTAACTCCAAAGGAGGTTGGAATATTTCTCACCGCCCTTGCGTATCCATCGAACACCCCGATATACCTTGCGGCTGGAAAGATATATGGGGGCGAATCTCATATGGCAGAACTACGATCCCGTTTTCCGATACTAATGAATAAGGTATGATTTGTATGACCTACATCATGTTTGATTTATTCATTTCATTAAATCCACTGAGCTCCAAATGGAATATAAAGGGGATTTGGGAATGTTCATGTTTGGCCTTTGAGGTGAACATTAACATGTGACCTTTCTACATGAGAGTGATTAGATATAGAATCTAGTGATTATATATAGAATTTAGATTACCATCAGACTGCTATGATTTGGAGGCTGTACAGACTGATTAATCTAAAATTGGGCCAGAAACATGATTACTCTTTTAAATGATGGCAGTATTTATCTTTTCTTGTTCACATGCATCCTCCTGCGGAGTAGGATCGTGTGCCTTTCACTGATCTGGCTGTACAGATCTTCTAAAGCTGGCGACAGAATAAAGATTCTTTTAAAAACATCATTGAAACAAGAACATATGACTTAATGGAAGTAGGATTTAGTAGAATTTGATCTATAGAGCTTCCGAGGAATTTAACATTAGTATTTTTTGAAACATTTTTATAGGAACCTGCTGATAACATGTCTATTACAAGATAAGATGACTTATCCATTGAGTTGTGCATAACTATTCAATTTCTTTCAGACATAGAAAATCACATAAAGGGTAGTTCTTGGTTAACAATTGGTTACTGGTTAATTCCCCCAATGGATGAGGATGACATTATAAGCCTCTAGTCATATATGTGTGAAAATTTCTTTTGGGTGTCAAAATATAGAGTTCCTACAAGAACCACATTCCTGAAAGAGAAACTGTGCCTGTAGTGTTACAGTGTTGCTGAGCTTAAGCATACACTTAATTGATTTGTTGCTTTGTGTTATGCTAGTCATTCATCTGTTACTAGGAGGCAATTAAGCGAACTATAGAATCAGTGGTGAGAGTAACAGATGAAGAAAGTGAGTTTAGTAGAATCACAGTATTTTTCAAGTGAGAGAATGTGAGAAGTTCATGTGATGTCTTTGCATGATTTGAGGAGGAAGTCTACATAAATATACATCACTATGTGGAAAAAACTCCTTTATATTTCCATCTCTATCTATCTAATTTGATTTTATGGGAGATTGGGTGGGGGTGCTGAAATCCATATATGGATTATTATGTCGCGCTGATCCTTTATTCTTCAAATTCTTGATACTTTCTTTTAGGAAACATTGGCATCTGTTGAGGAGCTTGAACCTTTCAACGATCATGCATCTCAGATGGCTGCACTTGACTACATTGTTTCAGTTGAAAGTGATGTATTTATTCCTTCATACTCCGGAAACATGGCGAGGGCAGTTGAAGGTCACCGTCGCTTTCTTGGACACAGGAAGACGATTTCTCCTGACAGGCAAGGACACTTATTTTCTGAGTAGACTCCAATATAACATTATCTGGCCATAAAATGATTCAAACTGAATCTGTTTTTATGCTTCTCTTATTTCATCAGAAAAGCTCTTGTTCGTTTGATTGACAAACTTGAGCAGGGAACCCTGAAAGAAGGCAAAAATTTATCAAATCGAGTAATTGAATTGCACAGGAGACGGTATGTATTCTCTCGCAAAAGCGGCAAAACCTCTGAAGTTCAACCAGCATCGCTTTAGCCTGTGTTTCTCATTTTGTGGACTTTAAAGGACACTCACAGATAACAACTTGCTGTTCTCAAATCTATTACATGATCAGTGTGCACATGTTTCTAAATTTGACTTTGTTGGTGATGTTGGTTATGTGCAGGCAGGGGTCTCCACGGAAGAGAAAAGGTCCAATTACAGGAACCAAGGGCACAGAAAGGTTCCGATCAGAAGAACCATTCTATGTTAACGCTTTACCGGATTGTTTGTGTAAGAAGGAATTGCCGATGCAAGCAACTGAGTAATGGTCTCAGATATTCGCAAAGCGGTTCAAAAAAGTTTCGGTGCTGCTGGGTGGTGACATATCATTCATTCCAATTTATTAATGTAACTCTACAAGCTAGTATTATGGTAGGCATAGGGAGGCGGATGTATATGTATATCCGGAGTTTAGGTATAGCTGGGTTGGTATATCAATAGTGTTGAAGACAAAACACAAGGGTGACAAGTGCCATGCCAGGGAGTTAATTGCCAGAGATAGCGAGACCAAGGCATCTTTGGCTGCGCTTGGCGAAGTTGGCCTGGTCTCAACTTTCAAAATTTGATGAAGTGATTCATTGGGTTACTGTTTACTTTGTTTAGGAAATGATTACAAAATAACTTTGCACTCCATGTATTTATAGTCATTAGATGCAAATGAATAGAATATGATTGTTCTTCTGTGACTGTGTACGTCCTTCTCTTTCGTTAGCTGTTTTAAATGGTGTGATTTCAATATGGAGGACCTTGGTCATAAACCTATTGCCAATTTATCATGAGCCTCAGTACAAGCCCATCATGAGCTCTCTTCGTTTGTAGCTGGTTTTGTCTGCTGTCATCCAGATCCTAGTCGGCATAAAAGATAGGATAGCAAATATCATAAACCACATAGAAACCATAAATCCATGAGAAGGGCCCCATTCTGATATCCTTTCCATTTTGGCAGTCTCCGGTCTCCACATTTGAAGTAGACTGTAGACAGCTTCTCAAATTTTCGTAGACACAGAAAGATAATGGCTGTGTCTTTCCTCTCAACCGTTCCTAACCTGCTTCCAATTGTCCCCGCCAGTGCTTCTGTTACCTCTGCCCCAAGATATCCTACTCTTGCTGTAAGTTCTTTTACCTATGTGTAGCTTATTAGAAATCAGAATTATGATTTGTGTTTCTATGTGCCTTTTGAGAAAAGGGTTGCTGTCAAATGACAGAAGAGCTTTGGGTTGAAGTGTGAATCGAAATGTTTGGCATTGTTTACATAGATAGTGATTATAGCTTCCTGAACATGGAATTTCAGGCTACAGTTCGTTGCAGTAAAATTGAAGCTGATGCTGATAATGAGGACAGGTTTAAGCGGAGGAGCATTCTCACATGCTTTGGTGCCACTGTTGGCTTGGTAAGAGCATATTTTCTCCTCATTATTATCTGTGTTGAGTATGATTCAGTCTTGGCATTATGGGCTCAGGAGAAATGTGATTGATTTGAGAGTTTAAAAGATATAAATTTGTGAAATTGATGGCAACGTACGTGATGATTTCTGTATATTAGAGTGAATTGATGATGAGTTTCTGCAGTTGTAATATTATCTTAGGAATTAGTGAGAAGCTCAGGAACATTTGGTGAAATGGCTGAGGCTGCTGATTTGATACAACGCAGGCAGCGGTCTGATTTTCAAAGTAAGATTTTAGAATGGTTTTATTCTCGTTGCTTGACTGGAATCATCTGTCTGCTGCTGATCCAGATTTATATTGATTACTAAACAGCAAGTATCAAGGATACATTATACAAGGCTATAAAGGTAACAGTAATGGTATCCCGTCCTTTCAGATCACATTCACAATCAATTAAATATGATTCGTCATACATGTTCTGTATGTGGTCCCATTTATCTTGTCTTTCTTCTTTCCAATTCAGGAAAATCCAGATGTTATCCCATCCTTACTCACTTTGGCATTGAATGATATTATGACTTATGATAAGGTCAGGCAAAAAGCTTTGCCATGTGATTACTGTGAACATCATTGTATATATATATTTTTTTGTCTAGTTATATATAGTGATTACACAAAGATTAATTTTATTCACACATCTCTAATTTCTAGATACACACATCTTTATTTTTTTCGCCATTTTTCCTATATTCTTCCTATTACACCCTCATCTTTTTCCTTCCAAAAAATTACCCTCATCTCTTGCTCTTGTTTTTCCCTCTCACTGCACGGAGCTGGGCTCTCTCTCTCTCTCTCTATACAATTCCTTCTCCTTTCTTATAAATAAAATATCATAACATGACTTGGTTTGTGATCTTATAAATAGATCATGAAGAAATAATGAGAATGCACGTGCATTGTGAGGGAGAGAGAGAGAGAGAGATTAAAATAGGTCCATGTGCTCATTAAATTTATTAATAGTTGTGAAGATGATCATATGAAGAATCTATATTTGGTCTAATTCAGGAGGAATTTTCAATCAAAATATTTTGATATGTTGACAGAAGTGGGTTTTGCTAAGTTATTATTTATGCAGATGGATAAGAATAAACGTGAGATTTGATGAATAGGTTTGCAGGTGTTGGTGAATGAAGAGGAAGGAGAATGTTGTTTTTTGTTTTATTGTTCTTTTGGAAGAAGAGAGGGTATAGAAGGAATTTAAAATTTTACAAATACATGTGATGTGTATTAAGTAAATGAGAGTGTGTGAATAAAATTTCTCTTACACAAATGCACAGGGAGGAAAGAAAATACTTACTTTCTTATTATTGTGTTTTTCAGGCTTCGAAATCTGGGGGTCCAAATGGATCTATCCGATTCAGGTAACTGTTATGCATTCGATTTGTCATTAAATTGTAAGATGAGTAATCTTGCATCCAAACTGCCCCTACTTCGTTTCCATTTTTTTAATTTTTTGAGAGAATTCTGGTACATGAATATGAAAGAATAATAAAAATCTTGTACTCTTTTGAAAGACAAAAACCTTTTGGTATGTTTGTACTATGATTTTCTTATAAAAAGAATCCATTACTTGTTTTTGCATCTATACAAGAGTCCTTATTCCTGTTTGTGTATTGCATCCTGCCATCCTCTCCCTTATCTATCCACCGTTCCTTTAGTTCAGTCTGGATGTCCATTTTGGTGTTTAGAGCTAGTTATGCCAACTGAAAGGAAAAGGGTTGAATTGTGAACCTGCACTAAATCAGTGCATATTAGTTTCCGTTTCTGGCTGTTTTATCCTCTTTTCTTTCTGTGCAATCTTGTTCCAGTTGTGCAAAAGCTAAGCTCCATTTCTTGTCCATTTTTTCTGGCATGAAGCTCAGAGATCAGCAGACCTGAAAATAAGGGACTTGTTGGTGCTTTGAATTTAGTGGAGGAAGCAAAGAAGGAAATTGATTTGAATTCCAAAGGAGGGCCCATCTCCTATTCTGATTTGATCCAATATGCAGGTATCCATTTTAAAAATCACAAATTTTGAACCATACATCATTCATGTGAGATTGACATAGCTGGGACTGTTTGTTTGTTAAATTGGTACGAGGGTAGATACCTTATAGGTTGTTAAATCACCTATTTACCCTACGTTTAGGCATGAAGATGAACACATTGTGGGGTTGTGCATGTGGTTGGATCACTTGGATGGATCGGGGTAAGGAAGCAGGTGGCCTTAATTTGGTTTCCTTCATTCTATGCAGCACAAAGTGCCATTAAGCAAACCTTTCTAGCTGCTGCAATTCGCAAATGCGGAGGAAACGTTGAGAAGGGCAGTTTGTTATACACTGCATATGGTTCAAATGGTCAGGTTTGTTCACAAAATATGTTTTTCCACACTGATATTACAAGTGTCATTAGATTGTTACCATTTGTTTATAATTATACTTGGCGCTTCACATGGCAAAAGTAAATTGTGGTTGATCTATATTCTTGATTCTTAAAGTAAATTCTTGTTCTACTCTTAGTTTCTTGAAATTGTGTGGAGAATGATTCTCACATGCCTTAGTTTGGCGAGAGATGACTCCAGATTTACATTCCAATTCTCTGTGTGTAACTCTTCAAGTGGATTTAAGAACCTGGTTTTGTGGCGTGTGAACCAACAATTTGCATTTCTACCCTTGAAAATGATTTCAATTTCACCCATGATTGGTTATACTCTTAATGTTGTAAATTTAACATAGGAATTTTCATTACCTATTTGATCTGAAATCACTTATCATCAGTGAAAGTTTTGTAATCATTATAAGTTTATAACTGCTCTACATGTCTTGTTTTGACAAATTGGTGTATAGAGTCCAAGATAGTGAAGTACTTCTCTTTGGTGTCTCATCTTGGCACTTGAATATCTTTCAAGTTATTTCATATGTGATGTCCTATGTTTCTATCAGTAGATAATCTCACAGGCATAGGTTGTCTTTTATTTTATTTTTACAGAATCAAATTCTAAAATGGTACATTGTCATGCCTTATTTATCAGTAAGCCATGTTCTGGTTTTCAGTTACTGATCTGGTCAATGGACTAGCCACTCATTGATGAGCCAAATCTCATAGGATTGATTTGGTATTCTCAAGTCCCATAGGGATTGATTTCACAACTATTTATGCATATTGGTTCTCAATGCATTAATATTTACAAAAGAACCAGTAATGATATTGGAAGTGAGAGGTTGTACACTTGTTTGATGTATCAAATATGCAACTGTGGAAATGATCATTTTCACTGCTTACCGCATGGCATAGGGAAGTTTCTTGATGTAGGCATAGACCGCATAGTTGTTTCCTAAGCTCAAAAGATGCTTCTGCATATCCATAATTATTTTTCGTATTATGGGTAAGGCATATAATTACAACCATTCTTGTGCCAACAGTGGGGCTTATTTGAGAGGAATTTTGGAAGGACAGATACCCAAGAGCCAGATCCAGAGGGAAGGGTTCCCCAGTGGGACAAAGCAAGTGTTCAAGAAATGAAAGACAAGTTTTCTGCCGTTGGCTTTGGCCCCCGCCAGGTTCTACGTTGATTATTTAGCTGCATATGCATTTTAGTTCTTCAGCATGTTTAACCCTGAACTGCAAATACAAACAGATATCAAGTCCACAGAAACCTATTCATAAGATATAATGGTGCAAAGAAGCAATGCTAAACCTAACGTCTCTGTTTCTGATGCTCCAGCTAGCTGTTATGTCTGCATTCTTGGGTCCTGATCAGATAGCCACAGAAACTTTATTAGCCACTGATCCAGAAGTTCTGCCGTGGGTTCAGAAGTATCAGCGCAGCCGAGAAACAGTGTCAGAAACAGACTATGAGGTCAGTGCCATTGTAATTTTCTATCCCACAGCCAAGTAAAATGTAGTGACACGGTATTGTTGTGAATTCACCTATGTTGATTGATAAGAGTAATGTCCTCTCACTGCCAGACTACCATACGTAGTAATACATTCAAACTAAGGATTTACCTAATCAATGTTAACCGAGTCCAAAAGTAAAAGATAACATGTTCGACTATCTAAATTAATTGTATATTTATTGCACCAAATGTCGAATGTCTAAATAAATTTCTCCTTTTCCCTATCTGAAAATTCTTGTTACTTCTGAAAATATACTAGGAAATAGGACATATCTGCATCTATTGTTAACATCTTAGTTCTCATTGTTTGGTGGAAATTGATTCTCTCAGGTTGATTTGATAACTACGCTCACTAAGTTAAGTGGTTTGGGCCAACAAATCAACTACGAGGCGTATACCTATCCAGTCAAAAAGGTTGATTTTAGCAAACTCAAACTATAAAGAGAGCATCCAATACTTATAGCAGAAGTACAAGCTCCTTGATTCTTCAACAATTTTACATGAGATTTTTGTTTAGCCTACACTTACAAAAGTTATGGAAACTCACTAAAGGGTACTCTTCCTGGATGGAAACGATATTTGAGGAATATATGAGTAATTGGCAATGTATGGCAGTATGGGGTTGAGCCAAATATATGTAATTGGCAATGTATGTATTTTATTTTATTATTTTTTTTAAATCGAGATGTCAACTCATTTATTGCTCAACGAACATTACAAAGAATAACCACCCATCAGGGCCGACAACAAGAATTACTCTCTATGAACTACTAAACACGTAGTGACCACTAGATCCCTAACAATCAAAAGTACATCAATATTCTGAAGCAGTTTATAGCTCAATAGTTTAATAGACTCGAACCCTTTGAAGCAGGATTAAAAATAACAACCAAGGTGAAACAGTCCATTGCAGAGGCCACTGTTCAGAGATAGTCTTATTAAAGCTCAGATATGGGGATCCAAGATTTGGTAGTAAAAGGTAATTTCTTGAAATTATTAAGGCCAAATTTATTTATTTTTTGAATAAAGACCAAATTTATTATGTTTATCAATACTTATCTAATCCTTGACTTCCTTATTTAAATACATCTATGACTCCCTTTTAGTCTTTAAAATGATTTTCAACCTACATTTAAAAAACAATTGAAAAATAACATTTTGGTATGGTAAAATGACATATAACCCCACCTCAATTCATTCAATCTTTCCTCCTCTCCCGTACGGCCTCATGATCATCAACTCCTCAACTTGACCATTATCCTCGGCGCCACCCCATTTTTTCAATTTCACAACCCCCCAATTTCATTTTCAATCTCAACCCCAGTTTCATTCGCATTGAGTAGTTCCACCACACATTCTCCAACTCATACCCCAATTCCAAGTCCAGCGAGTCAATTTGAAACTCACCAAGGCCTTGAAGACACGACATGTCTTCTTCTTCCTCCTCTAATGACTAGTGCACTCAGTTCAAACATGCCCCACACTCCTATACAGGGGTTTCCGATCCCAATGTCGTTTACAGTTTCTCTGATTCCATTACTTTCATGATTGAGGTCACGGCATGGAGGGATTGCCTATTTCATTCAATGTAATTGAGTACGTACATGCAGTAGCAGCCTTTCATGGGTGCTACATTGAATATAGTACAGTATTGTTGTATAAATCATTGGACTGGAGGGTGCTCTAAAAGCTTTGGACAAAATAATAATTAAATAAATAATCCAAGGCCTCGTAAGAGAATGTTAGCTTCAACATTCACTTTTCTTTTTATTTTTTGAATGGTTCAGCATTCACTCTTGATGCCCTTTAATTATGCTCAACTATTGTCACTAGTATGATGATTTGATGGGACGAACCTAAAAGCAGAAGTATTTAAAGGTTACAGCATCCATGTTTTGAATAAGTGTCAAAAAAGTTTCTATATATCAAACTGTATAGAAACTGCTTGATCAAACTGTATGGGCACAAAAAGCTATTATGTATCTATATATCCACAGGAGACAAAAGATTTGCAAAGGCAGGAATTAGTAACATCAGTGGTTATAGGAATACTTGAACATAATTCACAGCTAATCGTGCAACTGTTTTTGTATCTAGATACTGCAACTTGGGAACTGGAGTTGCTAAGGAAGATTGGATTGAAATTGGAGGTTTTGAAATTGAAAAATCGGGATTGAAATGAAATTGGGGGACTGTGAAATTGAAAAAATGGGGCTGCATTGAGGATGGTGATCAAGTGAGAAGTTGATGATCGATGAGGCCGCACCGGAGAAGGAAGAACTGAAGGAGAGGTAGGGTTATATGTCATTTCACCACACCAAATGGTTATTTTTCAACTGTTTTTTAAATGAAGGTCAAAAATCATTTTGAAGACAAAAGGTTGATCATTTGTCAAAATTTCTCTTGTACATCTCACCTTCATCAATCTACTTCCATCCTTAATACACAACACAACACAACACACTAACACACTTATTAAAGCCGTCCATACACAATTTGTGGTGGTACATCCCCATCTTGGAATCCAGTTCATCTATATTTTTATTGCCAAACAGAATGCAAACTTAAATGATCAGAAATTCATAAGCACTTACATAGGATCCAAAATAACATATTACATCAATAAGGAGTGAAAATTGCAACCATATAAATGAGGCAACTGGAATACTAGCAGCAAAAATGCTAGGAATAACGGCCCATGAGTATTCTTTATCGAGCATGATGATGAGGGCAGAAGAAAAGGCAATCATCATGGTGCCAATTGAGATGAAAAGGGTGGAAAGACCTATCATCATCCTTGTCGGCAAATTCTTAGGAAAATCATCTTCTGCATAACGTGACGTGAGGATTCCTAAAAATATTATGACTGAAGTTGTTGAAGAAACGAGTGATAGAGTATCTGAAATTATGAACACCATAAACAACTTCTTAGTTATAAACATCGGGGCACCTGTATTGCCATTGTTTCCACCAGGAACTGTAAATGCTGCAGCAAACATCATGGTAACTATAAGAGCGCCAACAACAGTACAAGAACTTGCTGTTCCTTTCATCGAATCTTCTGCCTCCTTTTTTAGTGTCTCATGATTCTTGGTAAACAGTTCATGTGGTGTCATACCATCTGAATTTGGAACTTCACGCATATTCAGTGGTACAATATCCTCTACCTCCTACATTAATTTTGGGAGGTTACAATATTGTTGAAACAACTAAATATATATTGTAGTTTAATTTACAGTACCGACATCCGTTAGTGACCTTTATTATAGTGTAATAAGTTTTGTAAAAGAAGAGACATATATACAACTTAACCATGTCCATATTTAATATAAACTATCAAGTTTTTTTTTTTTTTTTTTCGGAATAGGTAAACAATACTCAAATATTACAACTTCGTGAGTTAAACTCACAACCTTCCACTTGCTAAGGGGAGGCTATGTCACAAGACCAAATGATACTGGACATAAACCATTAAATGTTTTAAAGTACGTCTAAACCATTAAATAATTTACTTCTTACTTTGCATGGTTAATCCAATTAAGGCATGCATTAGCTTAAATTGTTTCTATGCATCATAAACATTTTGGGACTACCCTTAAAAAAGTAGGATTCTGGGACTAAGTTATACAGTGTCCAAAGCTCCAAATTTACTATAAATCTCATGCCCTTTTTTCTTGGTTGTTGAATTTTTTTTGTGGACCATCCCCATTAATAGCTCTAGGATGACCATTATGCCAAATAAATCATTATCTAGGATTTTCTGTGTATATGAAAAGTTATCTAAAATCTGACCCCCCTGTAAAGAGTTTCTGGTTAAGCCACTGCTTAAATTATTTTGATAATGGCTCTATGTGATAGATGTAAAAGGTATCGTTAATTGTAATTTCGTTGAACATCAACCATATTGGTTAAATTTAGAAATATAGTGTGCTAATTTTTAATGTTTAATCATTTAAACCAAATATATAGAAGTGTATATTCTTTTTTTTCTTTTTTTGAACAGGATATGGAAATGTATATTCAAGGCTGATGTTTTATTCTTTAAAGTACATCAATAATTAGTACTGTCGATGTAAGAGTTTATAATGGCAATTTAGAGTTGGTTGGATAATTAGTTTCTAAATATATTAATATGTATAAACACTTGCTTTTAGAGATACTGACCTTAAACCACTGTAGTTCTCGTTGCATTTGCAAAGCTGCACCGCGAATATGATTGAAACTTGAGAGTGGAGATAATTTCCCTGCCAAATGTAATATATTCTCTGGATACTTTATCATAGCTAATCTAATAGATCTCTTATCCTCTTCACTGATTCCGTATATAAGGCTCACTACCAGGACAAGCACTTTAGCCGACGAAAATTTTTCGTCGCCCTGTCAGCTTAATTCGTCGGCTAAGATTTCGTCGGGAAAAGCTCGTCTGTGGTGACTTTAGCCGACGACACACGTATAAGTCGTCGGCTAAAGTCAAGACTTTAGCCGACGAAATAATGTCGTCGGCTAAAGTCC
>NC_020495.1:11859080-11865281 GCF_000184155.1 Fragaria vesca subsp. vesca | reverse complement strand
ATTAGCCGACGAAAATATAATTTAGCCGACGAAAAATTGTTTCGTCGGCCTGTTTTTTTTTTTTTTCGTCGGCTAAAGTCTTTCTTCTGGTAGTGGCTGTAAATTTTATGTTGATGACATTCAACTGCAAACTGAAATATGTTTTTGTTTTCTTCATCACATGACTCCGCCAGTGGTGGATTTGCTTCACATATATGAGTAACAAACTCAACATTCCCGTGTTCTACAGCTTTAAACATCGATTTTCTAACGATGTCAAGTTGATGTAAGAAGTTCTTTTTTTAGCATTTCACTAATGCAACATAAAATGTCAATGCTTCGAGTATGGATCCATTTCATTTCACGTAGCTGAATGACTCCTAGTTTAAAATATCCCAAACAATAATCAAGGATTAACAAAAATAAATAATAATGATAATAAACAATGTCTGATGTACCATACCTAGAAGTGTAAACAGACGGTGTACGAGTTTCTTGTATAAAGTTGTCACTGCATTGACAAATTCCAATAATTTGTTAGCAGTTGTTCCCTAATATTCGAAATGCTATCTATCACTCACTAAACTAACAAGAAAGATGCTTGAAGGAAGATATACAGAGTATTTCCAACATTTTCTATATATAATCGATCTATATTGTATTATTTAAGAGGGTTTGTCATTTATCAACCAAAACTGAAAATTTTGACCTAAATACTATATTAGAGAAATGTAGGAAATCTTTTTAATGTGAGGGATAATATTCAAATCAATAACAACAAAAATTAGCCTACTACCGTTTGGTTTAGTGACATTAGTCTTTCCTTATAAATAAGAGATCATGAGTCGAACTCATAATAGCCTCATTGTAGGTCATTTATTTGATCCAAAAAATATATATAAACAAAAATTAAAATTACTTTTACTCACTTTACATTTTAGAACTCCCACTGCCCCACTTCTATTGTGTGTGTAGAAATCTCTAATTTATATATGTATATATACATATAAATCTTATCCAAAGCGATGTTTCGTTTTGAAATTAAAATGCGAAAGATTTTAATTGGCTTATTTTTCAGTCATATATCCACAACTCCATTGTTCCGTTTAAAAGCATTTCCAATAGAGTTGTTAAACTTGAATTTTAACCAAATATATACATTTTTGTAACAAAACTCAACTCCTAACTAAAGAGAAGTGAAGTAAGCAATTAACAATAGTCATAGTTATAGTTCCAACGTGCAACATACCTGAGCGAATGAGATCAGTTTGATTGTCTCAATTATCCTCTTGTTGTGGAATATTGATGTAAGTATGAAGAGTGCTTAAATTAGCAGGTTCTATGCGCAACCCTATCAAAAAATTAAAAATAAAGTGTATCAATGTGGTACGTTGGTATTTGGTTTTTCAGCACGTACCGAAGCAGTGTGTAACATTTTTTTAGAAGCTGGACAAGTATTGTTTTTAGACATGCAAAGTAGACCTAGAGCTACCTAAACGTAGCTTGTACATTGAATTCGGCACAAGAATTAGAGTAACCATGACAATGTACGTTTGGGGCAATAGAGAGAAAGAAGTATTCAACACTCACGATTATAGATCAAACGTTGCCAAAAGCCAAGTTGAGATCCCCTTAAGAATGCAGAGCTCATGCGAGCCAATTCCATTATGGGGGGACCATCACCAGATATTCCAACTGAAAACTATTTTCCTTAAAACTCTTACCAAGTTCCTTGGCTCTAAAGCAATTGTGGATCAAACTCGCGCCATCTTGCCCGTGCACAGGCATCAGATATTCCAACGGAGTAAGGGGATAGAGAAAGCGACACAAATGCCATCTGTTCATATGGACAGCCTTGACAACTGGAATCCAATTAAGAGGAGGCACTTTGCCGCCAAATACTTTGTCGTTGTTTTCAGCCATGTACTTGGCTATTTCCATCACGTCTTCATCCTTGCGTACAGCTAGCGCACAACCTAAAGCCGTAAAATCTGCACCGTCTTTTTCTTCCAAAGCCTCTTTTCTCATAAATGGCATCACCTCTCTCGCAATATTCATATGCCCTTTCACGACCGCAAGGTGAAGTGCGTTGCAGCCATCTTTGGCTGCTTTTAGTTCCAGACCTTCGTGGCAACAACTCTTTCACAATATCAATATGACCCCATGCGACTGCATTGAGAAGAGCTGTGCGTCCTTCATAATTTTGTATTTCTAAACCTTCTTTTCTCATTATTGGCACCAACTCTTTCACAATATCTAAATTACCAATGGATGCACGGAGAAGAGCTGTGAATCCGTAAGCATCTTGTATCTCTAAACCTTCTTTTCTCATTAATGGCACCAACTCTTTCACAGTATCTAAATTACCGTTGGCTACTGCTATGTGAACGGCTGTGGCACCATATGCATTTTGTACCTCCAAAATACTGGTAAGCAATTTATCGTACTGCTCGACCATGTTCTTGGCCTTTTTCCTGACAACTTCTTCAGTGACCCCTAAATTTATAGCAGAACCAAAAGCTGCGATATCTTCTATAGTTTGCCATTCCTGAATTTCTTGTCTCACTTTCAGCAATGATATCAACTCTTTCACAATATGTGCGTGCCCTTCTCTAGCTGCTGCTACATGTAGAGCAGTGTTTCCATATCCGTCTCTTGGATCTACTATCGTTATTGCGTTACAAGGTTCATCTAGTTTTGTAAGATACTCCTTTGCATTATCCCACTCACCTTTTGTTACATAAGTAGTGAACTGAATATCACTATGAAACTCGCGCTCTGCCAATAAAATTTATATTAAATTCATCCCAATATCATCCCCACAATAGCTAACTTATCTTAAACCATTTTCTATAAACTACTAGATCAGTAAATATACAAGGTCTCAAGTAAGCAAAGTATATATAATTAAGTGGCTAGAAGAGACGCACCTTTTAATTCTTTTGTCATGAACTCTTTCACAACAGGTACAATACCCTTCTTTACTGCCAAGTGAAGAGCGGTGTAACCTTCATCATTTTCTATTGCCAAATCTTCCTCTTTCATCAATACCACCAACTCTTTCACAACTTTTGCATCCTCCAACTTGACTGCTCGGTGAAGAGCAGTGTCACCATCAGGGCCTCTCACTTCTCCAATCAACGCCGCTAAATATTTCATCATAGCCACATTTCTCTTCTTGACTGCTAGGTGAAGAGCTGTGTCACCATTGTTGTTTTTTATTTTCAAGTCTGTTTGTCTCATTAACGACACCAGCCCTTTCACAACGTCCACCTCCTCCCATTGGACTGCTACGTGAAGTGCTGTGTCACCGTCGTTGTATATTTTTTCTCCCATCAACAACACCAACTCTTTCACAGTCTGTAGTTGCCCATTACCAGCTGCTACATGAAGAGCTGTATTACCTCTAGCGTCTCCCATTTTCAAATCTTTGTGGGTCATCAACATCATCAACTCTTTCACGATATTCACGTGCCCTTTCCAGGCTGCTACGTGCATGGCTGTGCGTCCATAATCGTATCTTGGATCTATTGCTCTTACGGCGCGATGGAGATCTAGGTCTTTCAGTTTAAGGCACTCCTTTGCCTTGTCCCATTCACCATTGCTCACAAATTCGGTGAACTGTACGTAAGGCTCAAAGTATTCGACACTGTTCTCAACACGCCCTGCCATGTTTTAGCGGAAAATGTCATTTTAATTTTGTGACTTTCATTCTGAATATTTTACAATTTTTTTAATCTTTTTTAATAACATATCGATCTTTGTATAAATCAGAGGTAAAGTACACATGTTGATTCATCCCAATGAGGCTGATAAATAACTATTACCTAAGTACAAGCATCATTTTTGTCTATTAAGCTCATTTATAAGAGTCATAGCACTTCCTGTGAGAATTCAAAGGCACATACTCATTAAGAAAAATTATTAGTTAAAGTTTTCCCTACACGTGGCCGTGGGGCAGCCCAATTAGAAAGCAATAAACTTTTTGCAAATATAAATTAAAGAAATAAAACTTATAAGATCAGTTGTATTTTATAAAAAATAAAAAACATATTAAAAAAATAGATTATAAGTAATTATTAGGGCCTAAAGGGCGGACTTTTAGGGCCGGTCAGAGCTTGACCCTGAATGGCTCAATAGGGTAGGGCCTGGTTTCATTTGTTTGGCCATTGCCCTACCTTAATTGAAAAGGGTTAGGGTCGGGCCGCCCTAATGGAGGGTTGGGTAGGGCTTCGGCCCTATAGGGTAGGGCAAGTTTTATGGCAGGCTAGGGCCAAAGGCCAGAGGCCCGTGGATTTAGTAAATAGTGTATTGGCAACATAATTGCCTATGACCACTGTATTGAGAAGTTGAAGTCAATTGCCAATTTGGATGGGAATTGACAAAGTAAGCAAATTGGCAATTGACATCAAACCATTGGTGCATTTTATCTCTACCGTAATAAAACTAGCAGTTAGGGTATTCATCAAATTATGAACTGTCATAAACTCATAATTACTGTTAATGAGACAACGGAAACAAATAAAAATAAAAGTCATTATAGTAAACAACAAAATAAATGAACAAAAGAAAATAAAACATAAAGATGATTGAGGAGAAGTGAATAGCTAATCCAAAATTAACCACTCAAGACTCTTTATAGGTGATTGTGATAGTAAAAGGCTAGTCTCTTGGAAATAGGATGAGACACTAGCATTTTCTTTGAGATTTGAATTTTGAATTTTGAATTTCGACAAAGGGCATACCTCTTAGTATCGAAACTTTTTCCAAAGTCTCTCAGGCAAACTTGGCCATCTTTATTTCGCTTACGAATTGAAACATTTCCCGCCCGCATGAATTTTGAATTGCGTATAAAGCCTTGGCATTCTTTCTTTTCTAGGCCTTATATTCAGGCTCATCATCTTCAAGATTCGCAACGGGTTCCCTTGTTGCTTCGACAACCTCCCATAGATCTTCAGCCAACAAATAAGTTTCTATCCGCGATCTCCACGTTTTGTAGTTATTACGATTAAGAACTTCCGGAATAAGTGAACTGGAGACATCTGAAGTATTTGCCATGCTTCCACAATCAATCTGTCGTCAATATCACCGAAGATTAACATTTCTGAGTATAAAAAAGGAAAGCTAAGGAAAGTAATAATATACAATGATGACTAACCAAGTTCTCCAAGATTGAATTGGATAAATCTTCACAAAACTGCTGCTGAACTTCCTATGTGCATAGTATGCATCAGGAGGCAAACTTTGGATGCAAAGATGAAAGGAATGAATTGTTCTCCCTTATATTAGGTCGGATTGTAATAAAAATCAGCAATGGCTGGTGGGGAATTTATGAAGATCAATAACTCTGGAAAATGTTTTCGTATCAAAAAAAGAAAAAGAAAAAAAGCTCTGGATAATTGTTCAATCAGATCCCAGAGTGAGTGTCGGTGATTCACTGTATAAGCCACTCAAAATGACCATTTTGCCCTTCTAATAATAGCTAAATCACAGTATTGTCACTCAAATTTTAGTCAGTAATATACTGCTAAAAGACCGTTCTGCTCTTCCTGTTATGCGTAATAACATTTTTGCCACTCAACTTTCCGTTCATTTTTCTGAAGAGTTATGGAAAAAACAATTTTAGCCTTACTGTATAGCAAAATCACGACTTTGCCATACTTCCCTCCATTTTTACCGCGGTTGAGACGCGGTAACTGCTCCTAGTACTAGCTAACAGAAACATAAAGAGTCAATTACATATAAGTTCACTTTGAGACATTTTTTCCCACATAGATCCACCCTAACATTTTTACCCACATAAGTCCACCAAAGTCTAAATAAGGTTTTGTATTAAGTATTGAAGTTCAACATAATTACAGACTGCCATCCAACAAAAAAAATTAGATTTTCTCTCTTATATTTACAAGAATGCCACTAGTATAAAAAGTCAACAACCACTCTCATTTCGGAACAGTCTCCGGCGGACCTCCAGCGAGATTTCCAGCAGACCTCCGGCGAGGTTTCAGGCGGACCTCCGGCGAGGTTTCCGGCCGACGTCCGGCGAGATTTCCGACTGACCTCCGGCGAGGTTTCCGGTCGACTTCCGACGATGACAAAAATTACTACTACCAGCTATAAAAGCTACTACCACCAGCTACAAAAGCTACTACCACCGCCTACAAAAGATACTACTGTAAGGTTTCCGATGAACACAAAAGCTACTACCACTAGCCACAAAAA
>NC_020495.1:11853910-11858607 GCF_000184155.1 Fragaria vesca subsp. vesca | reverse complement strand
CAAGAGAATTGCAGATCGGATCCGGCGGCCGACGACGACAGAAAAGACGTCGCTCCGTCGACGGAGCTCCCGTCTTCGCTCGCTGCGGATGATGAGTCACGAAATTCCTCAGCGTTTGACCGATCAGAAATACGATCGAACGCGACTGATTGGAGATGATGAAGGATGCCTCGCTAGGTCTGCATTTCCGAGATCGAAGGACACCTCGTTAGGTCGGCATATCCGAGATCCCATAGGACTAAACGTAGCGACGACGTTGAGGCCTTCCTCGAGATTGACGTCGTTCTCCTTGACCGGTGTGCCTCTCAACCAAACCTTCTTCGTCGAGGCCATCGCTGCCTACCGGATTAGATCATCCACATCATTGTTGAGATCCAGATCGTCGGTGTCAACTTTATGGATCACGTAGATGCAAAGATCGCCGTTGCGGTGTCCTTGAGCACGGCGGAGCCACCGTCTCGGTTGACCATCGTATGTTTGAGAGAGAGAAAGAGAGGTGTGCGGCGGCGACGTCGTCGGAATCGGAGGTGGAAGAATAAGGAGAGAGAAGTTGAGCGAAAGGCAGAAAGAGAAAGGAGAGGGAGAGAGAGAGGTGTGTGAGAGGGATAGGTTTTTAGTACAGGGGTAAAATAGTCAGGATGAAATAATTTGAGAAAGAAAAGTGGACTTATCTGGGTAAAAAAATCAGGGTGGACTTGTGTGGGAGAAAATGTGGAAAATGTGACTTAAATGAAATTTTCTAAAACATAATATGAAGACTAAAAAAGAATATAAATAATAGTCAATTATCGATGAATAGACTTGACCTATCAAATGAAAATGACATGACAGGTCATAGTTCATCTTTATAAGACTAGTTAATAAAAGTTAATAATGGGACGTGGAATCTACATTTTAAATTAAAATTTACATATATATTTTTTTTTGATAACTTAAATATTATTTTTTAGTAGTTACGTAAACTTTGAAACTTTATTTTTTTATGAATAAACCAAAAAGAAAAATTACATATAGATTTTATGAATTTCACAACCCTTAATAAAACACCAGCTAACGAAGAAATTGATAATTAGGCCACTTGGGGTTTACCATCAAAGATATATATAAATCAAGCATAAGATTCGATCAGAAGCAAAACTATGAGAGCTCCCGTGTTGTTGTATATTCCTTTTACAGGCGACTAGCCGATTGTGATGTAGTGTTATACTTTTATTATACTTTTGAGTATAGAAAAAAAGATTTTCCAAAAGACTTTGTAGCATGTGATCATAGTCATGATACTCGAAACAAAAAGAAAAGAAAAATCAGCCTGACATGTGCATCAACCTCTCCTTTGTCATATCTGAGAATAAACAAGTGTATGATTTGTTTTTAATCATCTCAAAATGTGAGAAGCATTGAACTATCTTGTTAGAGTTCTCATTGTTGGTTGCCAAAGTATTCGACACTGTTGTTAATTCAGTGAACTCTATGTAGGGCTCAAAGTATTCGACACTGTTGTCAACACGTCCTGCCATGTTTTAGTGGAAAATGTCATTTTAATTTTGTGACTTTTATTTCGAAGAGGACGGATCCGTGACATATAAGATTATAATCAAAATTATAACCAGAATATCAACCATTATGGTCTCGTGGAAAATGACTATATTATGGTCTCGTGGAAAATGACTATCAGAAAATGAAAGTTGTTCTTTTCCCGCGTTTAGGAATGCTGAAGGAAAATAAATAATTTCCTGAAGGTTGGGAAAATGTGAGGGAAAATTGTTCCTTCTAAAATCCATAATAACCACTTTCACATCTCATTTCTTTGCATATATTACTCATAATATATTATTTTATTTTTTTAATTAACAACTTTCTGAATAATTTTTATTATGTTACCAAATATAGGAACAAAAAGTCATCGGGAAAACATTTCCTTTCTCTTTCCCTTCCAGTGGAAAAGACAAAATAATTACTTTCTTTTTTATAAACCAAACGAGACCTAGATCTAATAATAACTAACAGTTAAAATTAGTCATAAAACTAAAATAAAATATGATCGAGCGAAATTAACCACTCAAGACTCTTTGCACGTGATCATGAAAAAGGTTAGTCACTTGGAAATAGGACGAGACACTAGCCTTTTTTTCTTTTTCTTTTTTTGGTTTGAGATTTTAATTTTGAATTTTAACAAAAGGCATACCTCTTAGTATCGAAACTTTTTCCAAAGTCCCAGGCTATCGAAACAATGGTTAGTAATAGATTCTGATTTCACGAAGACTCCAATTTTATAGACAGCACAATCATCATTATAGCACTTCCAACTCCAGAAAATTCTTCATCAATTATGTTACATATGAGGGTTTATTCTTGTCCATGAAATGATACCAAGTCCAAGTAGTTGGTAGCTAGGAAATGGAAAATGGAAAAACGTTCACATGCACTCGACTATGAATAATTCAACTATGGCCTGGGGGTCCATTATGTGTTCATATTCACATTCAAAAAATTGTTCTGGTCCAGCCTTTATCCAGTCTGACAATTTTGCAAACATTGTCACTGATCTATCAATTTAATCTGCACAATACAATGCTCCTAGCAAGTGTGAAGTGCGAACCATATGCGAATTAAATAAAGACCTAGCTAGATTGTCGACGCAGGTCGATGATCTGAGATCTAATATAAGGTCTTGGTCTTGGTCTTGGTCTTCTTCTTCTTTTTTTGGTAAACAAATTAATTAATTAAATGTCTTGGTCATTGTTTCTGTATATTCAGTTCGATCATATGCTCAACTAATAACTTACTGTTTTCTCGGACTTTGCTGTGTAAAAATCGACCAAATTATATGATGTTTTGGGATACGTGGCTCGTTCTTTACCTATTTTCTAAGCGTAAATGATGTGATTGAAGTTCTGGGTGGAAGTGGAACTGTGGAAGTAAGCGGTAAAGTTCTGCTGAATCAAAACCCTAGATTCTTTTTTTTTGAGAAGAAATTTTATTAATAATAAAGAAAATTACAGCACAATGGAACGATCGGTTATGATGCCTACACCATAACACACATTCCTAACAAGATCCATAGTTACGGGTCCGTCACTAAAAGCAACATCCATGAGCCGAAAGGGCCCAACCCCTAACCAAATTTGACGCTCAACATGAGCTACCAAAGCCTGAGAGTCACGATACAACCTTGTCACCAACAATAAACCGAGCCAATTATCCTTCTTCAACACCGTGTCTAAAGACCATCAGACCACGTGCAAAGGTAATCCATCCACATGTTGACAACCAGCCAGCACCGAGATAAACCATAATCCCCAGGTATGACACCACCAAAGTAGCACACCAACCAAACCAAAACACCCTAACCCTCGCTCAAAAGAGGAGAAACTTATTAAACCTAGCCAAAACCAAAAACCAGAAAACCCTAACCAGGAAAAACAACAAACAAAAACAGAAAAAACAAACCAGGTTAGGCCCCAAAGGACCCAAACCCAATTAGCAACCCTAAGAACAAAGAGAGCAAAACCCACTAAATAATTCCAGCCCAAACCTTCGTTGGCCCACCTCATCAGAGCACTAGCAATCTTGCTCCGCCGCCTTGGTCGAGCTATCGCCGGCAACCTTCCAACCTTCGCTTCTCGCCATAAAAAGGCAACGCAACCTCCAACGCAGTCCTTCCACAAATCGAAACTGTGCAACCGAACCCAGATTTGGTCAAACCAACCCAAGCAAAATGGCTCCGTCTCGACCTGCCCATCTTCGGTCCACCTCCAGCCATGCGCTACCACTCCACATCGATGATCCATCAGCCAATTTGAAATCGCCGCCGCTCTAGCCCGCTCTACCATCCATACCAGCCAACAGGTATCAGACCACCAACCACCTGCAAACTTCCTCTCTCCATCCATCGCTTCTGACCGTATTATCACAGAAATAAAAACCAGCCCGGCAGCAACCACCACACGCAGACGAGGCAAGGAGCCACCGTCAACATGGGAGCGCTGCCGGACAGGCCACAAGGTCGCCCTCTGTTTTCCCAACCCTAATTCGCACGCCTGTTTTCTCGGAGCTCTATTGTCCCTTCGAGATAAAACCCTAGATTCTTTGTTCTCTTTATAGACAAAAAAAACAGTGAAAGCTAGACTCCTCTAGTTTGCAAAGCTCTGTTTTGGGCGAGAGTAACAATTATCTGCGAATAGTGGAATGCATAGTCATGGCCTCATCGGGTGCTGCCGTGCCTAGTCCTCGTAGCAGTGACACAAAAATCTCCACTGCTCAAGTTATCAGCAGCAGCTAGCTAAGCTTCCAGACAAATCTGAAGTTCCGTTTCAAAACTCCAAACTAGCTAGCTTACAAAAGTTCCTGCACATTATTCGATTGCATTTTCAATCTTTTATAATAAGTCAAGGCTAGGTTGGGTTCCAGAGATTTCCTTCAGTGTTATTTGGTCTTATATATAATGATTATACATGTTTGGCATGATGATGAGGAGTTAAGACTGTGAATAGTTGGAACGTGAAATATCTTGCAACTTCAAAGATGAACAACCAAGGTATTGTTTTTCAGGAAAATGCCTAAATACCTAAAAATAGGGTTTTTAAACTCCAATCTAATTAAAATCTTTTCTTATATCTTATTTTAATGATTCTTAATAAAATATCGGATTTACTCTTCTCTTATCTTTTATCATATGTAAACTCTCTCTCTCTCTC
>NC_020495.1:11849398-11853890 GCF_000184155.1 Fragaria vesca subsp. vesca | reverse complement strand
ATACTACTCTCTCTCTCTCTCTCTCTCTCTCTCTCTCTCTCTCTCTCTCTCTCTCTCTCATCTAAAACTTTTTCCTCCCTCTTTCACCGATGCCACCCTCCTTCGCTGATGCTGTCCCACCCGCCGCTTCATCTTCGACTCTGATGAGGTCCAGGAGCTGCCGAAAAACAACTGCAGGATTTGAACGATCGCATCCACCAAGACCCGAGGGGCCGGGCTCATCATTCTCATCGACGACGTCCACGTCGGTCAAGTCCAGAGCTCGTCGTTGTCGCCGCCGTCGGTCAACATCTGCACCGTTTCACGTCGGCACTGCCTCGAGGATCCGCGACCGAGATGTTACCGTCGAGATCGAACGACTCCGGAGAAGGGTTACACTGTCAGAGTTTGGGGAAGAAGACGTCGGGAATGAAGGATTTGTACTAGAAAAGAGGTTGAGGAGAAGAGATCGATGTTCAATGCAAGTGGTCACGATCGGCGTCGTCGAGACTTTGCTTTAAAATCGGTCGCTGGAAGCAAGTCGATGAAGAAAGAGGTAGGATATTTTGAGTGGCTGGTCAACGAATTGAAGATATTGGTGGTGGAGTCAGACAAGGAGAAATTGTTTGCATTTAGAGCCTAATTTATACGGAAAATTATCCATTGGGGATGATTACTGGGGTCAGTAACTATTACTAGGGGTCAGTAACCAAGTTATTGAAGGTCAGTAACTCGATTTTTTTTCTAGTATTTCTTCTTTTATATTACATTAAGGTGAAATAAGTTGATTATTGGGGGGTCAGTAACTGATTATTGGGTGGTCAGTAACTGATTATTGGGGGTCAATAACTAATTATTATGGGTCAGTAACTGAGTTACTGGTGACGGGAATCCGGCTACCAGAGAAAATTTGAGTTACTGGGTGTCAATAGTTGATTATTGGGGGTCAGTAACTGAGTTACTGGTGACCGGAATCCGGCTACCGGAGAAAATTTGAGTTACTGGGGGTCAGTAACCGAGTTACCAATGACCGGAATCCGACAACCGGAGTCCGACGGCCGGTGACCAGAGTCCGATGAATTTCCGGCCAAGTATTCTCCATTTTCTCTTTTTATGCATGTTTAAGGGGTGAGAGCAAAATAGTCTTAAAATAATATGGTTTGTTAAGACTTTCGTAAAGATTTGTGCATTTAGACATAAAAAATGTTATCTTATATTAAAATGGGCTAATAAAAAAGATTATCATTAGAATGAGAAATAAAAAGTTTAAATTAGTACTAAATAGACATTTTCTCTTATTTTTTTCATTATCAAAAATAGGAAAACCTTCTAATAAGGACCCTTAAGTTGAGAACTTGTTAAAGACTTTTCAGCTTATCCCATCTTTCGATCTTATATCCACATCTTGACCGTTCAATTTATTGGTATTTATGAGTAGATCATTTCTCTAAATTTTCAGCTATATTGAAAATTGTTAAAACATTCATAAGTAAACATTTATTATAAAAGTAAACATAATCAATTTGCTCTTTGTTCAATCCCCATTTGTAAGAGGACAAGATGGACAAGATGGTATGAGTTCCTCAAAAAAAGTTGATCTCTCATCTCATTTGCAGTCAATTTTTCTTATTAGTTCTCTTATACATGATCTTTAGGACTAACCAAAGAATATCTGTCGACAACAATTTGAAGATTAGAAATAAGTGCCATAAATTTACCCTCCTATCTAGATTTAGGTTGTATAAGCTCTAGACCACCCATAAATGGCCTCAATGGCTCAGGAATAACTACAGACCCGTCTTCTTGCTGGTTATTTTCCAGCAGGCAGACGATCATCCGTGGTACTGCACATGCTGTTGCATTTAACGTATGGACAAATTGTGGTGGAGAGGGGTTGCCTTTACCCTTTTTAGGATTTGTAGATGCTGGTTCTGAAGAACGATACCGGATCCCAAGACGTCGACTTTGGTAGTCTGTACAATTTGATGCACTTGATATCTGTTCACCATTCACATGGAATTACAAGATTTCAGGAAAAGTGCTACCATTTATATCCATACAGATCAAAACAAACACATAACTCTTTCGAGCATATAGTGAATTAGATCCATATTATCCAACCCGTTAGTCTTTAAATTTCTTTGTCACTTTCACCCCCATAGTTCCTTTTCCTTAGCTGCCGGTTCAAGTTATATATTCTGTGAATCTGTAGTCTTCCTTTCCAACTTACAAAAATAATAATAATAATAATAATAATAATAATAATAATAATATTAATATTAATATTAATATTAATAATCCAATCCCTGAGTTCAAAGTTCAAACTTAGTTTTTAGATTTTGACCGATTAAACCCACTAGTTTGGGATTCTATTGTAACAAAATCATAAATAAAAATATGAATGGCAGAAAAATAGAAGCTCAAAAGTGAATATTTGAACATGATTACATGAAAGCTTTAATGCAGCCATCATTTTTCTTCAATGCTATAAATCAACTCAAATAACTTGCTTATTTGTGTTCTACTTAAAAAACAGTCTAAATCAGCTCTAAGTGGCTTTCAACTGTAGAATCAAACAGTAAAAATATTTCCTAATTCTCATGATCAACTATAAGAAAGCTTTGAACCCTACAATTATATTAGTATGAAAAATTGAAAATCATGATTAAAATCCTGCAAGAGCGCTTTCAAAACTCCAGGGTCAGTCAATTTTGAGCAACAACAAACAAATCAAAATTGGATTTTTCAATGATTCAACACTGCCATAAACCATTTGAGCCAAGCTTGGACTGCTGATATGGGAAAGAAACTAGCATGACTGTACTAGAGAGAGAGAGAGAGAGAGAGAGAGATCATCACAATACCTCACCAAACCGCGCTAACCCAGGCATCCATGCCTCAATATCAAATTTACGATAAGCAGGTGCACCTAAATCCCCGGATGCCATGTCCAAAGTTCTGTCAAGGAACTCAACATTATCAAAAACACAGAAAACAAATCACATGAATAATGAGAAGGCTGTGCACAAATCCTCACTTATAATGTAATCCTAATGATGAGAATAGATCTTCTTCAATTTTTATGAGCTCTTCATGGTAAAAGTCGCTCTCTTCTGGTTGGCATAATATAAACATCTCCAGCTTGCTGAACTGGTGGACTCGATACAGACCCCTGAATGGAGAATACAAGAAATTTATTGGCTGCTGACTGAAACCAAAGTCTCAGAGCATATAGTCTACATGCTTACAAGATGATCAGAACCAGAAACCTTATGAATATAGCTGTGCCCTATATGACACACAAAAAGCATGGTATCTCAATCTTTACAAGGTGAACAAAACACATCAGTTTGGCAGACCTGGTAGGTGCATATTATATTAACCTAGGAAGTGGCAACAATATGGTGGGACATATCACAAATCTTATGAGTACTTAGCAGTTAGCGTAAAGATTGATGTACCACTTTGAGTCATGTATTCAGATATTAAATACTTAACAATCTAATTCGAGTTACTGAAGTCCATATACACAGGAAGGTCACTTAAAACAAAAGAAATATATGTGCTGATAATTTACCTTGTTGCTGTACCTGCAGCACCTGCCTCAGTACGGAAGCAATGAGAGACTGCCACATATTTCAAAGGTAACACTGATGCAGAAAGAATGGAATCCATATGAATTCCCCCGACAGGAATCTCTGCAGTCCCGATGAGGCATTGATCACTACCCTCTATAGAATAAACCTGTTTATGTTTGAACATAGATAAGATAGCATTTCATTTCCAGAAGGCTATGCTAAGAGATTGAGTGAACTAACCTGAGTATTTGTTCCACGGGGTTGGAAACCACATTTTTCAACAACAGAGGACCTTACAATCTCTGGGGTCGTTAAAGGTGTGAAGCCCCATTTCATGACTTCCAAGAGCGTCCAGTTGATAAGACCCATCTCTAGCATCACTGCTTCATTCTTAAGATAGTAGAATTTGGAGCCACTGACCTGTAGAATGTCGCCAGATCTGAGTTGTACAGATAAATGATACCAATTCCTTTCCCTTGGTCAAATGGAGCCAATATATCCTTAAACCATTTTCTTGAGAATATTTTAAGGGCGTATGAGGACCAGTTCAAAGTCCTATGTAAACAAAAATAAGTACCTCCGAAGCAGCATCAAAATCAAAAAGATCTAAATCTTTTCCAAGTTGAAGGTGATCCTTGACAGGAAAGTCAAACTCACGTGGGCTGCCTACCTACAAAAGTAAATAGCAGATGAGGAAGCATGCACAATGAACCGCAGAACCTCCCACTTCAGTGTTTGGTGTGTGTGTGTGTGTGTGTGTGTGTGTGTGTGAGAGAGAGAGAGACCATCTTCCTAACGGTTGAATTGTCCTCCCCGCCTATTGGGACATTCCCACTTCAGTGTTTGGTGTGTGTGCATGTGTGTGTGTGTGTGTGTGTGTGTGTGAGAGAGAGAGAGAGAGAGAGAGAGAGAGAGAGAGAGAGACTACTACTTAC
>NC_020495.1:11837989-11849378 GCF_000184155.1 Fragaria vesca subsp. vesca | reverse complement strand
GAGAGAGAGAGAGAGACCATCTTCCTAATGGTTGAATTGTCCTCCCCGCCTACTGGGACATCCGGATGAGTCATATTTGGTATACATTGTGCTTCCTGTTGGAGCTCATCAGTAAGCTTAAGCAGGTCTTCTTCCAATGTAAGAAGTGCCTCCTTCAGATTCTTTCCTAAATGCAAAACATCATAACATTAGTACCTAATTTCTCAAAGCTAAATTGGAAATCGACCTTAGCATACACAATAAAATGGGCAGAGCCAAGACTTATCCAATGATACCTTCCTCTATGAGTTTTTGACGCTCGGATGACTCCAACTTCCCTTTCATCTTGTTTGCCACTGCATTCCTTTCCGCACGAAGCCGCTCAACTTCCTGCTTTCTGTGAGTGACAATTAGCTATAAAATTCAGAAGGAAAACACCACTTTGCTAAAAATAACACGAAACTTATGATCTCCAACCTTAAAATAACTCCAAAGCTAATCCCTCAGACCAAAAAAAATAATCCCCCAGCATAACATTTGATTAAATAACAGCTAGTATATAATGATATGTTACATTGGGTTACTCTTAATGTCTTGTAAATCTATGATGCATTCTCCTAACTCTAGCCGAAAACCGAGATACTTACAAGACCTCAATAACAAACAATCAGTAATAACTGAATGAAATATTTGACCTTTTGGAGAATCATCATTTGATTGTATAGCTCAAGCACAAGTTCCAAATTGGCATTAGAGTTCCTCTTCTTTATATTGGCAGCAACATCATCCTTGTTCTCCCTTATCCACTTGAAATCTATCGCAGCTTTCCATTGCGGTTTCACACCTGCAATGCAATCACACACACAAAAACATTAACTTTAACTAAACAAATCCAAAGAACTCAACTTTATTCAAAACCCAAACGAGTTGATAAAAAGAGAGAACCTTTCTCAACTGGGCTTGTTACTTTTGGTGCTGTGGGGGCAGTAGCATGTACGGCAGAGGCTGAGAAGCTCTTGACGAAGAAGAGAGGAAGTTGAGGTCTTGGTGGGTGGCTATGGCGGTAGAGGAAGGTTTTGGATAATGGTTTGAAAGCGGAGCGGAAGGAAGAAGAAGATGAAGGGGAAGGAAGTGCGGCGAGCTTGAGGGTTTGTAGACTAGTCCCGCAAAACCCATTGCTGTGCTACTGATCTGAAGTACTGATTGTGCGGACCTGCACGAATGGGTGAAACTAGTGCTTGGAGAAGAAGAGGGGGGCTATATTCTGTCTTCTTTTTCATTTTTGTGTGTTTTTTATTTTATATATTTTAGACCAGATTTTCCTTCTGATATAAAAAAAAATAAAATAATCAGATAATAAAAATTACAAATAAACTAATAAGTTGGTTGTGGAATCTTACTCTCTTGTCTTGGTGAATCTGATTCAGAAAATATTGAAATGCACTCATTAGGGACTGATTATGAACCGCAAGAAAATTATGAGCGTTTGAAGAGCTCCAATTACAATATGTCCATTACGGGTGGACTTTTAGACACCGAAAAAACCGAAACCGGTTAAAATCGCACCGAACCGACACCGAGTAACCGAAACCAAATGAAACTGAGGCAATCGGTTCCACAAAGCCACACAAACCGAGTAGTGCGGTGCCGGTTTGCGGTTCCATGTATCTTAAAAACCGAATAAACTGAACCAAACCGACATATATTCATTTAATTATTAATACGTAATTCTATATTACGTGTCATGTTCTTACTGGTTATGAGTTACAAATAAAAAGGTTCCACACACATGATTATGTTTTTAAGTGTTTATGTCTAACATAATTTCCTCTCATGTAGTCTTCCCTTTTGCAATATATAAATGTTGGAGGCTTCAAATGAATTATGTATAAACTTTAGCTTTTCTTTTCCTTTCAATTACTTGTTTGAACTCATTAGAATAACTTATTTAAAGTGTCAATAGTTTACAACTTTGATATTTTTAGTTTTTATGTTATTTGGTTAAATGTGAAAAATATTACGGATAGTAGGTTTTGTAACCGAAACCACACCGAAACCGAACCGATGTTCGGTTAACCGACAAGAGCGGTTTTTTACATATTTTTATCGGTTTCGGTTCTAGGAAATAGAAAACCGAAGGTTCGGTTTCGGTTTTCGGTTAATGTCTAAAAACCGAACCGTTGAGACCGAGTCCACCCCTAATGTCCACCGTGAGAGAAACACAGTTGCTAATCTTCTGGCTAAGAGTAGTACTTCTCATGCTAAAGTAATATGCACCTTCATTGATCCGTCTACCTTAGTTACTGAGGCTTTGCTTGATGACATTGTGGGAACTACTAGAGCTAGGTGTTTCAATACCAACAATGCTAGTTAGTTTTTAGTGTTGTTTTCTGGGTGTTTTGCCCCTTCTAGAACCAAAAAAAATTACAAACAAAAACTTCTTGAACAACCTAAATTAGATTGTTTAGAAAATAAAAAATAAAAAATAAAGCCTAAACATTGAGAGTTGAGAAGGTCGTGGAGGGATGCTCTTCAACCATGCTTTGTCGTTGGAAGTTTTATGTCCAACCTTGATGATGGCGTCAATGTTGACATTGGTTGCAAGAAGGATATGAAAGTATGAAATCATGTCAAACTTCGTAATTATCATTCTAATGTGTTGAAAATACATTACAGTATCCGTAGAATTTCACATTACAAATAATAAATGTAAAATTTTGAGGGTTACTAAATCCAGTAGAATGAGCTTTAGTTTTCACTCTACTCCCTTCTTAGTAATTCAGGGATGCAATAAGCTCTTACCTCCATATGTGAAGACTGAAGTATGAGTAGCAATAAAACATGACTTCTCGATCCAACTCATGCAGCACGAAATTCATAAGCCCAAACCCTCTGACTCAGATCGGGTTGTAACCAAACCCGAACCGGAAGCCCAAGCCCGTCCTGCAGTCACTCACAACGGAACCCAGATCAAAATTCCAGGTAACAACAACGTAATTACTTGTTAATCTCCGTGAGAAAGTGCTTACAGCATTTTAAGCCAATAGGAAACGAGTATCATGGTTTCACAATCCGTGGCATATAGCCCACCTTTACACTATCACCGTCGATTAGTCTCATAAAAAACACAAAAGACGCCCTTCGTCGCCGTCCGATTACCCACCGGGGGGCAAAACGGTAAAAGTAAATTCTCCTTATCCGCCGCCACGTTAAATATAAAGAGGCCACGACCTTTCAATTCTCACCCAAAACGGTTCCAAATCCAAGTTTCTGAGATTTCCAATTTCCTCTCAAGAGTTCAAGAAACAAGAAAGAGGTAACCCTTCTTTTCGAATTTGTCGCTCTTCATCTTCAATTGAATTGGGTTGTGATTAATTTCTGGGTTTGCTTCTGCAATTGGGAAGCTAGGGTTCTTAGATTCTGTTTGAAATTGGGGTTTTTTTTAGATTGAATTAGGGTTTGATTTTGGTTTTTACAGATGGCCCGTACCAAGCAGACTGCTCGTAAGTCCACCGGAGGCAAGGCTCCAAGGAAACAATTGGCTACCAAGGTTCGTAATTGACCCCCTTCATTTCAAACCCTAACCCTAATTTTGTTCTTGAAGATTTTGAATTTTGATTTTGGAAAATAAAAATGTGTGAATTTTTCAGGCTGCTCGCAAGTCAGCTCCGACCACCGGAGGTGTGAAGAAGCCCCACAGATACCGCCCTGGAACTGTTGCCCTTCGGTATGCAATCAAAACCCATCTTATCTTTACCAGCATTTTGATTATTATTGTATCAAAATTTTAGTTGCTTTTCAATTATGATTGTGGTTATTTTGTATGTTATGATTATGTTTTCTGATAGTATGTGGCTCATTATTTGTTTTGTGAAAATTTTGCAGTGAAATCCGCAAGTACCAGAAGAGTACTGAGCTGCTGATCAGGAAGCTCCCATTCCAGAGGCTGGTTCGTGAGATTGCGCAGGACTTCAAGACTGACCTGCGTTTCCAGAGCCATGCGGTTTTGGCACTGCAGGAGGCAGCTGAGGCATACCTTGTTGGGTTGTTTGAGGACACCAATCTCTGTGCCATTCATGCCAAGCGCGTCACTATTATGCCGAAGGATATTCAACTCGCCAGGAGAATCAGGGGCGAAAGGGCTTAAGTCAAGGAATAGAAGTTGCTCTGTGTAAAAGGGGGGCTTGGTGGATTTCATTGATTAATCAAATCATGAGTTCATGATTATGGGAATGTTGCTGTTTTTAGGGTTTTAATTTGGTCTGGTTAGTATGTAATCATAACAATTTGAAGACTTGGTTGCTGTGGTTGCAATTATGATTTTGTTGAACCTCTATTATCTTTTATCAATGCATTTCGTTTAGTTACTGCTTCATCTGCTTTGTATATTCTTTTTTCCAATCTATGGTTGCCTAAATTAAAATTGCAAGCAGCCTAGCAGTCATAAGCTGCTGGATTTGTGTAAATTTAGCTTGACAGCAATGCCTGGCCTCATGGTGGTTTTTGAAAGATCCATGGTAGCTAAGTTGTAGTTTAGTTTGAATAGTTCGTTTCGGCCTTATGTTACAGGCAGGAAATAGGGAGAATTTTGTTGAAATCACACAGAACGGTTACAGAATTCAATATGCAGTGCTGCAACAAGCCTTATGCCTATCAAGTTTCTTAGTTCTCCGGAACTAATACAATGCTGCAACAACGTATACGTCTAACCATTAATCTTCATTTTTATGCACACTGTTCTGCTTCAAAGACCCTAAAGACCAGAGCAGCGGTGGATAATGGAGCAACCACGTTTGTAATGGCTGTGTTTCGGTTGACCAAATAGTTGAGGTCGGCACCCCGGCAGGCGTCGTCCAAAAGGTACATTACAAGGGTCACGGACTCCGAGCCTATTAGCTGCGAACCCATTGTTTAGCGCCACCATGCTAAGGAGGAGTATACAGAAGATCAACGACTTGATGTTTGATGAACCCATGTTCTAAAGCTGCAATTTTGATTACCTGTAATTTGTTGGATATCCGAATGAGAAAGGAGACCCTTATTTATACGAGTTTTTGTTGTGGTTTAAGTTTGTGAGTTTGTTTCTGCAGTTTTCTTTGTTGCTTCCTGAGACTGTTTGATTTGGTATATAATTTGTTTTCCTAATTGGCTGTTACATCGGGAATGTTTGGTTGTTATGCACAACCCCCTGATTAATCCCATATTCATTTACATCGCCATCTATGACTCCAACAACAAATTGCACTGATTTAACTACATATGGTTATCCTAGGTTTTAACCAACCTGTTTTTCCTCTTTCCAAAAAAAAAAAACAAAAAAAAACCTACGCCTTTCCAGGATCTGTAAGACCTATCATTTGGGTGAAGTATCAGGAACAGGGGGCACCAAACATTAATAATCAGATTAATCAAATTGATGTAATCAGACTATATCGATATCAAGTCCATTATGGAATCAGAGTAACCTAATCTATCTATGACCTCTAAGCATAAATTGGCATATGACCATGATAGTTTGTCAAAAAGATCCAATCTTTATTTGGGGAAGGTGTGTAAGACCTTGACAACAAACGCTATGTTACCCTTGCGAGGCTCAGTCAGCTACCGTACAACAGCTAATGTAGAAAATTAGCAGGAGTAAGAAAGCATCTTGATGATGATGAACAGCAATAACATGATTTCATGAACTACAAATTCTCTGTGTTCTGAGACAAGCCAAAATTTCTTATTAATTTCATTGTTTCAAATAGGATATTCCCCGAGAGTTGCACTCTCATTGTAGAAACTCATCTATTGGAGGAAAAACTTTGATATAACAGCAGACTGCAAACCATATCTTTTGTTATTAAGCAGGCACCATCTACAGAGGACCTGGGAAGGTTCCGTTCTCCCTTTGCTCATTCCATCTCTCCACCTGGCATACATAAATAGTACACATGTCAAACTTAGAGAACTGAAAACTGCTAAAGAACACAGAACTTAAAGCAACTAAGCAGCTAACTATGGATAAGACATGTGTTCTACTTATAGCAGGTAGGCAGACATTGAAAAGATCATGCTCAACAGCAGAACAAGCACATGTGTGCACTGACCAGTATTCAAAAAACACACGTTATAGCAGATAAGTAGATAAGAACAAGCAGTGGTAAAAGTTTGAGTTATAAGTAAATGTGCATTAGTTCTATTAAGTATTAACAAAGATCAGCTAGTTTCCATTTGCAGAACTCTTTATCTATCTTGCATCTTTTACAGAAAGTCACCAGAGTGTGCAGACACAAAAGTTACTCCACTCCACCCACACATTTTCCTCACCACACTCAGACCCGGCAGCAAAACTTGAATAAGATAATAAGAGACAAAAAGGCTTATGTAAACCAGATTATTTTTTCTTAACTGTCTTGTGTACACCAAGCAGAACCAATTGATATACCTTTATAATTTATATAACTCACATTATATACGACTTACTTTTCAAGGTGACAAGTTTAAAAAACTATTTATCATTTAAGTTTATAGTGTAAATTGTATCAGGAAAAGTACATAATTTAAGTAGACTGCTTAAAGATATTGGACTGAATGACAAAATCAAAAGATTACATAACAAATTTACAATACTGTTGGTAAAAAGGAATTTTTAAATCCTGACCCCAAATGCAACACAAACTGCCAAAAGCCCTGCGCACCACAGGGGCAAAAAACTAAGCATGTTTCCTGCCTTAACGGGTCAAAACTTGAATAAGATAATTTAAGAAAAGAGTGGTTCTATGGTAGAAACAACTTAACTACTGAAACTATTAACATCATACACATGACATATAAAGGATGCAAAAGCCATACTTCTAATATGGATTTGAATTAGTAAAACAAAATCAAAAGAAGTTCACATCTGACACAGTGGATGAACGAAAAGCCTCAAATATAAGTTACATACCCATTCACCAGGGCAAAGAGAACGATAATACTTTTTGAATTTATCACACTCTGGAGCTTCTTCCCCCTTTGCAGCTATGCACCTGATAACATGGAAATACACAAGACAATTATGGTCAAACACCGCAAGAACTTCATTTCATACTGTAAGTTAAGAGGAAGAGGACTTCATTTTGTACTAACCGATGATACTCTACATATCGGGTAAAGCAATGCCTTGTCTGATTTGTAGTTGGGAAACGGAAATCTGCTGGTGCTGTCTCAATCTGGACATAAAACTAGAATGTCAGTGAACAGATCAAACAAATATAAGCCAAGTTAATAAGAAGCATTATGCACATAGGTAGCTAACAAAATATAATCTATAGTCATTATACGTGCAGATTAACCTTAATTTCAGGTGTCTCTTCAACTGCTTCGTCTTGCTGCTCAACTGAGGTTTCAGTACTATCACTGCTTTCTTCAGGAGCTGCTTCACTGCTGTTTTCAGAAGCAGGGGCTGCTTCAGTTTCAGCAACAGTAGGACTGACTTCACTGGTTTCTTCACTAGTCGGTGTAACTACTGGACTTTCTTCTGGAGCAGCAGGTGCTTCCTCAGCTTTCTCAGGTACAACTTCCTTAGGTGCATTGTCTGGGTTGGTTGCCACAACTGGTTTCTCCAACGAGTATTGCTACAAGCCAAAGTATGATGGAAAATACTTCAACCGTTGTTGCTTAAATATCATTAAAAGAATGGAATCCAGAAGGAGATATGACAAAGCATATTAAACCCTAAACAACAATGTGGTACACAAAAACTATCAGGAACATATATTGCCCCACTCTGCATCACAAATATTCGTACCTACTAAGCAGTAAAATTTTCCTACTTCCCGTTCCCGTTTCCCTAGCTCAAGCTTGTTCAAAATTGGCATGACAAACTGGATATTTTACAAATCATGGATCCATCACTCATCAGAATCCGGCACTAAGATTTGTTATAAGCCCCAAATCATGGATCCAACCTCAATCGATACTTTCCTAAAACTATATTGAGTTCCAGTCTCATCTTTCATAAGCAGGTAAAAGAGACATCATTGCGTCCAAAATAACCACATGTATCCTATAATTCTTTACCAGCCTAATTGACACACTAGCCTGAAAATGCTGATCTAATTCAAGAACCAATTTGTTGCTAAACATTTCAGTTAACCTATTGAAACTAAACCGAAATGCGCATCACACCAATTCAGTCAACACCAAACACCTGTCAATACAGCACTCCCTAATTGCGTCTTTAACACCAAATCCCATCCCTACAACTCATCCAGCAGGCAATCCAAAATTTCAAGTAAAATTTGCATGCTTCATCTGACAAACAAGATAATCACGCTCTTAAATTCTTAATCTTCACTAAAAATCATCCCTCAAATCACTCAATAAAAAAAAATTAAAAAAAAAAAATCGTATTCATCAACGTAGGAATCATTGAAATCGGAGCTCAATAGATCCAGAAACGGACGCGATTTTCAATGTGAACAGAGGTATGAGTAGATCGAACGGAAAACAGTGAACACTGGTATGAAAGGAAAATGTAAAATTGAGGGAAAGAGGAGAAGGAATAGAGAGAGCTACCTCAGCTAGGGTTGGGGGCTTGTCGGCTTGCGGCTCCGCCATTAGTGGAAGAAGAGGAGGAGGAAGCGATCTACCTCAGCTGCGCTGGCGTTTTATCTCCCCAAAGCTGAAATGTGAGCGATAGAGAGAGAGAGAGAGAGAGAGAGAGAGCGTGTGGGCGACTCTAGGTCTTACAGTGTAAGATGCGTGAGTGTTTTTACTGCGTTACTGCGGTGGTAACTGGTGAGGTTGAATTTTTTTGGTAATGACGAGCTGCTGCGGGGAACGGTGGTCACACGGAATGCGTGCAGTCTTTTGTAGCGTCCGGTCCAGGATTTTTGGTGATAAATTAGAAAATAGAAGCAGAAAAGGTTTTTATAGATAAAAAGAAGTTTCAATTAAATCACAAGAAACGATCGAGTGTGTATAAAGTTGATCGAACAGCTTAGCATAGAATCGTATTTTAAATAATCAATCTTAACGACTTAACTATCGCATATTTTTCTTTTTTCGGCTAACAAGTATGAGAGGTTTTTAATTTCATGCAGTTATACGTGATGAGGAATTAGTCTCACATTCTTGAGAGAGCTTCGTTGAGCTCCCTCAAATACTAATTGGGTGAGTGTTACAAATACTTACTATATCTTTGGTAGGCAATGTATTAAGAAAGAATTAGGAAGAATTGGAAAGATTTGGGTGCACTTCTGTAAATTTATGACAAGGGAACAACCTTCTTCTCCTTTGTTCTAGAAGACTAGAATCATATTCTCAGTCCCACTTGGCTGCTGATCAGCTGATGGTTGCCGGTGGGTGAGGTTCTTGCACATAGCTAGGAACTGGGCCTATAATCCAGTTTCTCTATAGTTATCACACAGTAAGCTAAGATTTTTGGGCCTTCCAAGTTGGCCCAAAACAGACATGTGGGGGAGATCAATAATAGTCTGTATTTCTTGGAGGAAATGATATATGATCAATTGATTATGGTCTCAAAGCTTTGATCACTTTTGGCAAGAACATTGGGGAGTTATCACATTAAGGTTTCTTGTTGACATAGATTTAGACTCTAAATATTTTAACACATAGGCCAGTTTAGAAATCTATCATATCTGTATGTGAGCAATGACCTGGTTGTTTAGCTAGCATAACTAATAACGTTGAGATTATGAGTTCAAACTTCATAACATATGTACACATTTTTTGATTTCATAAGTTCTTGAATGTAAACATTCTTCATTAAAGTGCATTTGAATTGACTCAAAGAGTCGAGCGGAACTACTATATGATTTGTCATATTTTCCTTTGTCTCTTGGAGAGCAAAACCCTCAACAATGAAGCCCGAAAGAACTATTTCTAATGCTCAACTCTTGACTATTGCTGTCAAGATCTACCCCGAATTTCACCTTGAAACTCGAAATAAATCTTGCGGGGACCACCACCAAGGAAAGTTTACCGAAAAATCGGCATAACCTCCCTTGAAAATGGACAACCCTTCCTAATAAAACCTGCAAACACTTCTGAAAATTTAAATCCAACCTTAAACTCTTGGAGCCTTCATGCTCCCTAAATCACAACACCACCCAAATTAATTACTAATCTAAACAAATTCATATCCAACCTTTTATAGGTTCAGAGCAACTCTAATAGGAAGAAATGAAACATAATAAATTAATAAGTGGAAGCTATATGATGACTATGCCTCATCTCCATGTACGCCCGACCTCAACTAAGCTAACCTGCAAGCTGGGCATTTTTAAAACGAAAGGCCCATGGGAAAACATTTGAAAACGTTAGAGTGAGTGGACAAAAATAAATTAATAAAAAATATTTATGCATTCCCATTTTAATTTCCAAAGAAATTATACTGCATGCGACCGCTCAAAAGTGCTCAACTCATAAACTGGCAATTTCACGACTAGCTCCGGCTAGTCACCAACTCAAATAAAATGAAGCCTCGCAGGCTAAACTATATATAAACATATATGTGTATGTATTTACACTCGTCAGACTCCTTGTATGAATTCTATGAACAAATTAGAAAAATAGGAATTCATACAAGGCTACGACACTTGCGTCTAACGCTCACGTCGCGCCATAATGGAATTTTTCCTCATTATGACCGAAGAGGACAGTGTATATATACTTGTTGACTCCCTATATGAAAACCTAAATAAACTAGAAAAGAAAGTAGTTTTCATATAGGGCTATGACGCTTGTGTCTAACACTCACGTCACGCCATAATGACATTTTACCTCATTATGACGGACCAAGCACGTAGGGCTAGCTAGCATTTATATACATACTATACTCATAACATCCAATAAACATATCCACCGAAAATCTCATTTTCAGGATCTCTCTAAAGGAGGAAAAATTGTCAAATAGCCGAGAAATCAATAAGTCTCATCAGAAGAAATAAATGATCAACAAAATAATTCATCGCATGCTTTTCAATTAAAACAAAGGTCCACTCACAACTCTAGGCATAAGCCCGACGACATCCAAATCGCCACTCCAGTGAGGTTTCCTTGAACTCTTGATGAGGGCTACAAGATGAGCCAAAGATTCCGACCTATGGCGGCCGGAAGTGAGATTTCCGGCGAAAATACTTCCCGGCGTCTCCGACGGTTTTTCTCCTCTTTCGGCGGGTTAGAAGCTCGGGCCCTAGGCCGGGGAGGGAGAGGAGGTGGCGGGGGTCCGAACTGGGGTGGAGTGGCGGCCAGTGGCTGGCCGGACAGCGACAGGCCACGCTGGGAAAGTCCGGCAGAAAAGAGGGGCTAGAGAACTCGGGGAGAGAAGAGAGAGAGAGAGAGAGAGAGAGAGAGAGAGAGAGAGAGAGAGAGAGAGAGAGAGAGAGGAGGAGGAGGGGTAGGGGGTAGGGGGTAGGGG
>NC_020495.1:11836143-11837841 GCF_000184155.1 Fragaria vesca subsp. vesca | reverse complement strand
TTTTACCATCTCAAAATTTACTCTTTTAATTAATAACTTTTTCATGCTAACTCCGATTTTAACACATAGCATGTCTACGAACTCGTAAAAACGTCCTCTACGACTTTCATGAAGAAAGTTTCCCCAAATTTCAAACGGAAAAGAAAGTCAACTTTAGGGTCCTTAGGTAGTAAACGGTTACTCAACACGGTAAAAGACCAAAATAATACCTAAGTAGATAACCAAAAAAAAATAATTTAAGAACCGGGGTGTGACAATTGCACTATTGATAATAGTCTATGCGTGATTGGCTTCGTGATTTCTCTTAAAAATGGTAATTATATTATAAAAACACGGCAACAAATAGAAATGTAGATATTGAGATATTTAAGCTTAACAAAGAGAAATTTTGTCGAAAAGTCTTCTATGCATCGACAATACAAGTGAATCGATACCTAATATGCAATCTCAACTCTCGATATTAGAGTTTACTTGTTTAAAATATAGCCAAAAACCTACACACATATGATATTCAGTCATTTGTTTCTGTGGGTACAAGTGAATATCGGTATTTTGAGTCATTTTAAGAGTATCTGTTTTTCAAATGAAGACGAACACTAATAATCACCTTTACCAACAAGCTTATGGTATGATTAGATTCTTATAACCATTCCCCACTTCATGATTGAATGATTTGAATCTATGATATTTTCTATGTGCCGTACATTTTGGTGATATGAAGTGGCAAGTAAAAAGCTTTAGATTTTGTTTGACCATAATAGTTGCATTACTGCATATGCATATACTGATTTTACAATCTCATTTATCTCACTAAGAAGAAGAAAAAGAAAATATACACACCAAACATAGAGCAAACAAGCCAAATATCATTTAATCTAGCGGCATAGTCTCTCTTTTATATGTGGGAGGTCGTGAATTTGACTCACAAACGACTTGTTGTAGCATTTGTGTTGTTTAATTTCTATTGCAAAATACATGTATTTTATGAGATTTTTGAGTGTGTTTACTTATACCCATAAATGTGGGAAGCAGATCCACTGGAATCGTAGAGACCACCTTTTATATGCTTTGGGTGTTCTTTAGGTGATGATGAATGATGGGATATTGAGACCATTCTAAATCGAAAGAGATAATAAATCTCTATTTGACAAGTTATCTCCATTGGGTGTTACTATCCCATATGTTGTTTTGGAACAGGAATGGGGATCCCATTTGATATGCGGTAATTTCGTATTATTCTCCTAGTTTGCACGCATGGAGTGGGCGTGTCACATCCCGACCCTTATATTTTTACCTTATTTACTAGCGTGATTATAATAAGAATTTTACCGTCTCCGTCATTGAGTAAATAGTTTAATTGGTCCCTAGAGGGGTTTCGGGGACGATTATGTGCGGAGGATTATTAGTATGAAGAAAATACGACGACGGTAAAAATAGTAAATTTTAGCTAGTAAAAGGTAATTTTTATTCGGGTATTATTTTTCGGGGTGTTGAATTTTGGATTAAAAGGAGAGTTGGGTCGGCTGGGCCGAGCCCAACCCATTTCTTCTTCCTTTCTCTCTCTCTCCCTCCCGATTTTTCTTCTCTTCCCACCCGAGTTTTTTCTCTCTACACCCAGCAGACTTCCGGCCGTCCTCCCGCCGCCGTCCGACCTCCGTTCGCCGCCGGACCGGTCCCGTTCGGTCGGTCTCCCTCCCA
>NC_020495.1:11801724-11830345 GCF_000184155.1 Fragaria vesca subsp. vesca | reverse complement strand
AGTCTTGGCTACAGTCGCTCGGTCCACTACCTCCTTCTATACATGGAGTTCGTTGGCAAAACGTTTTGCCTCTCCAATCCCCAGAACCGCATCCTACAACTCCGCGGAGAGCTACTCAAGACCATGAGGGGTAACATGTCCATCTCCGATTTTCTTGATAAGATCAATTCTATTGCCGATAACTTGGCACTTGCAGGAAGTCCCATCAGTGACAATGATCTCGTATCCATCATCATGAACAATGTTGGACCACTCTATGAGAATACAGTAAGCTCTGCTAAAGCAAGAGACACTCCCATCACATATGAGTCTCTGGAAGCCCTTCTTCTTTCAGCTGAGAGGCGCATCAAAGATCAGCAGCAAGCTGCCCTGGATGTCTCTTCCTTAACCACTGCATTTCATGCTGCACAAATCAGTCCTCGAGGAGGTCGAGGGCGCGGCCGCGGTCCTCCAAATTACTACACTGCTAGAAACCCTACTTCCAACTTCGGTCGAGGTTTTCCTCTCAATAGAGGGCGAGGTGCTTCTGTTCTTGGACCTCATCCATCCTCAAGTTCCTTGTTCAACAATCAAGCTCGTCCTACATGTCAGATTTGCAGCAAGACTGGTCACACTGCCCTAGACTGCTACAATCGTTTGAACCTGTCTTTTCAAGGAAGGGTGCCCTCTAGGAACCTTAGTGCTATGGCAGCTTCTGGGTCTACTCCAGCTCCTCCAACTTGGCTGCTCGACAGTGGTGCAAACTCTCATATCACCTCTGACTTGGGAAATTTGCAGAATCCAAAAGAGTATCAAGGGAATGATCGTGTTGGAGGCATAGGTAATGAAACTCCCCTTTCTATTTCCCACACTGGTTCAACTACACTTTCAACTCCTACTCACACATTCAAATTACATGATATTTTACATTGTCCTTCTGCATCTACAAACCTACTCTCTATCTATCGTTTTACATCAGATAACAATTGCTTTATGCTAATCTATCCTGATCATTTTATCATTAAGGACATCTAGACGGGGAGGATCCTCTTTAGAGGACCAAGTGAGAATGGCCTTTATCTCTCTCTGTTCGTTTAGAATGGGCAAATAGAGACAATTAGCGCACACTGAATGAACAATAGACATGCAAAAACAATTAGCATTCGTGGAGTGGACGAATGCATATGTAGAGACAATTAGCGCACACATAATAGATAATAGACAGACAAAAACAATTAGCAGACGTAGAGTATATGAATGCATAGAGAGAAAACTCAAACACATGGAGTAGACGAATACACAAGTAAGAATAATTAGCTGTCACATCCCGACTCTTATATTTTTACCTTATTTACTAGCTGGTTTATAATAAGAATTTTACCGTCTCCGTCATTAAGTTAATAGTTTAATTGGTCCCTAGAGGGGTTTTAGGGACGATTATGTGCGGATGATTATTCGTAAGAGGAAAATACGACGACGGTAAAAATAGTAAATTTTAGCTAGTAAAAGGTAATTTTTATTCAGGTATTATTTTTCGGGGTGTTTTATTTTTGAGTTGGGTTGATATAAGGTTGGACCGGTTGGGAGGCCCAACCCATTTTCCTCCCTTTCTCTTCTTCTCTCTTTTCTCTTCCTTCTCCCTCCCGTGCTCTCTCTCCGCCGGAAGCTCCCAGCCACCAGCTGCCGCCGCTCCATCCCAGTTCGGAGCCCCGCCACCTCCTCTCCCTCCCCGGCCTAGCCCCCGAGCCTCTAACCCGCCGGAAGAGGAGAAATCCCGCCGGAGACGCCGGGAAGCATTTCGCCGGAACTCCCTCCTCCGGCCACCAATCCGGGCAAGCTTGGTACGGTTTTGTAGCCCTCCAACCCAGCAGCCTTGCCCTAAAAGGACTCTCCCTCTCTTGAGCTAGGTAAGGAGAAATGTGGAGTTGAAATTTATAGGGCTTTTAGGTGTTTGTGTTCGATTGCCCTAGTAAGGCTTGGATTTTGGGTTTGTGCTGGTCAGGAAAGTTGTAGAGCATGATGAGGAGATTATTCTGTCAAAATTTCATAGGTTTTAGAGGTCGCCAGAATTGGCCTCCGGCCGCCGCTGCCGGCGGAGCCGCCGTCGCCGGTTGGGAGATTTTTATGTTTTTAAATGTGGAATATTAAGGGGAGTTTATTGAAGTGAGTTTTGGATAGGTTTGTGATTTTCCGAAGTTTGGTATTTTGGCGGTTAATTAATGTAGAATCCGGCCGTAGGATTTAAGTCGTATTCTGTGGGAAGTTGTTTTTACGGCTGCCGGTATGTTCGGCGAAGTTTGAGCCGTATTGAGTTAAGAATGGCGAATTTGGGCGATGATGAGTGTGTGGGAGGCTCATGTTTAATTTTGCCTATTTTGTTTAAATATTGGATTTTTTGTGGGAAATTAATTATATATTTGGAACAGGACGAGAGGAGGCTCGAGCAGAGGAAGCCTCGGAGCATCATCCAGCTTAGGCCTAATTTGTGAGTGGACCTTTATTTTAATTGAAAAGCATGCGATGAATTATCTGTTGATCATTTAATTCTTTTCCTGAGATTTATTTATTTCTCGGATATTTGGCAATTTTCCTCCTTTGGAGAGATCCCGAAAATGAGATTTTCGGTGGATATGTTTATTGGATGTTTATGATGATAGTATGTATATGTAAATGCTAGCTAGCCATACGTGCTGATCCGCCATAATGAGGTAAAATACCATTATGGTGTGACGTGAGTGTTAGACACAAGCGTAGTAGCCCTATATGAAAACTATTTTTTATTTGGTTTATTTAGGTTTTCATATAGGGAGTCCACACATATATACACTCATGCTTTTTTTCCGCCATACTGAGGTACAATTCCATTATGGTGTGACGTGAGCATTAGACGCAAGCGTAGTAGTCTTGTATGAATTTCTATTTTTCTAATTTGTTCTTAGAATTGATACAAGGAGTCTGACGAGTGTAAATACATACACTTATATATGTTTATATATAATTTAGCCTGAGAGGCTGTATTTTATTAAGTTTTGGAGACTAGCCGGTGCTGGTTGTGAAGTTGCCAGTTTTTGAGTTGAGCGCTTTTGAGCGATTGCATGCAGTATTATTTTATTTGGAAATTAAATTGGGGAAGCATAAAGAAATATTTTTATTTAATTTATTTTTGTTCACTCACTCTAACTGTTCCACATGTTTTCCCCTGGACCATTCGTTTTAAATTGCCCAGTCTGCAGAGTTCAGGTTGGACCTAGTAGGAGACGAGGCATAGTTACCCGCTTTTCCACCAGTTTTCATCAGTAGGTTACCTGTTTAACCTACTAGTGTTTTCTTGCTTCCGCTAGTGTCTAGTAGCTCTGAATACTTTGGGATTATTGTATATTATTCCGGTGGTGTGCTCGGTCGGTTGACTTTATGTTTAGAATTGCTGAAGAATAATATTTGCTTTTATTTAGCTGGATAATTGTGTGATATTTTTGGAAGTGCTGTAGTAAGTGTGTGAATTGGAGATTTTTTCGGGTTAGGGTTGTCCATCTTCAAGGGAGGTTTTACCAATCTTTTCGGTAAATTTTTCTTGGAGGTGGTCCCCGCACGACTTACTCCGGGTTTCAGGGTGAAATTCGGGGTGGGTCGTGTCATTAGCACACCCAGAATAGGCAGTTAGAGAGGCAAACAAAACTATCCACGTGTCAGACAACCACATAAGTCGTCATCGCCATAATTGATAATTCTAAGTAAGCGGACACATATTTAGATTCGAGAAGACAAAAAGAAATTATTATCCATTAATGATTACAATTTACATTGTTTTCTTATGCCATCTTTTCTATAGGTTTCAAATTGTGTAACCACTCTGTACATTTTAATTTAGTACATGAACACAATCATACTATGTAACACACGGACGAGTAGATGAGTTGTATCAGGAGCGTCGTTCAAACCAATCAATATCATTATTTATCTTCTAAATCTAAAATATTAATTTCCAACTTCTTTTCATTTCCATGATAAAACTCTACTAGAAAACACTGATGAAAAAGAGAGTTCATAATTTTGAGAAAAATGTAGAATACAAAAGAAAAGTGGATTAGCCATAGAGCATCGGGTAAGATTAGAGAGCAAGAGAGATGATGGGTGGCTTGTTTTACGGGTCATGTCCCTTCCGGTCTCTTCTTTTAAGCCAAAGAAAAAGACCACCTAGACGCAGACACCTCGGTTCTTTTGTGTCCCAAAACCAAAGCCCTTTAATTATTTTACGTCCCCCTTTTTTCCATTTCTAACCTACAAAACCACAATAAATCCCTTCATATTTATTTCTTTTCTTTTTTTGGTCGAGAATAGATATATAAATACCCAACCAAAGACTAGTCCACCTCCCCACTCACTCTCTGTCCCTACTCGCCGACTGCCCAGAACAACCAAGATTATCCCCTCCAGGCCACCACCACCACTCCCCAAAACCTCACTCAAATCTCTCTCTCAGATCTTCTAGATCACCCAAAAGGGTCTCTGTTTCTTCTGGGTTTTTCACCTTTCCTTTTTTCTATTATGGATAACAAGACTTCTTCATCTTCTACTGAAAACACTACTAGTAGCAATAGAGATCAGTACCTGAAACACCTCAACAAGCTCTCCCACAAGATCTCCAAACCCGTGACCCGAAAACCCAACTTCGACCCGCCTCCTGTTCCGGCTCCCAACCCCCAAAACGCACCGCTTCAGCAGCTCCAATCCTCTGCTTCGCAGCCCAATCAGCACCAGCCTCCGGTCTACAACATCAACAAGAACGATTTTCGGGACGTGGTTCAGAAGCTGACCGGTTCACCGGCCCACACGGACCGGTTCGCGACTCCTCCGCCGATTCATCCGCCGAAAACCCAGAGCTCGCGGCTCCAGCGCATCCGCCCTCCGCCGCTGGCCCAGCTCGCCTCCCGCCCGCCTTCTCTGCTCGACGGCGCCGTTTCGGCTCAGCCGAATAACAACAACAACAACAATAACTCTCTCATTCCGCCTATGGGCGCCGCCGCCGCTCATTTCGGCGGCGTCATGGGAAGGTCCACCGCGCCGCTCTCGCCTCTGCCTCCTTTTCCGACCGTCCACGCGGCGGCGGAGTCGCCGGTCTCGGCCTACATGAGGTACCTCCACAACTCGCTGTCCACTGGTGATTCGAATCCGAATATGAACCAGAAGCAGCAGCAGCATTTCTCTGGATTCTCGCCGCTGGCGCCGCTCGTCTCGCCCCGCTGGACCAACCTGACCCCTCCGCCGCAACCGGAGCAGAATCAAAATGAGAATCAGAACCAGAATCAGCAGGTTCCTCAGCCGGAGCTGGGACAGGGTATGGCACCCTCGTCGGAAGCTCCTGCTCCGGCGGCATCCTCCCAGCCCCAATTCGCCATGCCTGCGTCGCCACTTCCATTCGGATGCTTGAATTCGCCTCGGTCGCAGTATGGTTTGCTTTCCCCAACTCAGTTAGGGTTTCCTCAGCTTCCTCTCTCACCGACGGTGCCTGTTCCAAGCCCTAGGTGGAGGGGTTTCTAGTCTTTTCTTCAGGTAAGTCCAGCTTTAGATTATCTTTATGTCGAAAAACAATACACAGGAAGCTGTCTGCTTTAGAGTTTTAGGGTTCTTTTTTATCTTGCTCCACAGAAACTTTGTACATTATGGGTTGAGGGATTTATTCAATTACTAGTGGTTTGACGGAAATGGTCCGCCGCTGGTTCAAAATTAGGGTATTGTCTTTGTTCTGTAAATGGAATATATGAGAAATGTGAGACATTTAGGTTGTTCTTTGTTATTGGAAATTTGGGGGCTAATGAGATCAAATGTTATACATATAGTTATGTCTTAAGGATGCTTTCGTTGAATTTATTTTAGTTTGTGAAATTCTCTATGATCTGAATTCACTATCTATGTAGACTGAAGTTTCTAATTTATTTCATTATTTATATGGGTCAAATTAGCTTGTTAATCTCATCACCGAACTGGATACAGTAGTATTATGGGCAACACCATGATGTTTTGGCACCTAAGTTCACTATAGTCTGTTGGAAGGAAACAATTCCTTAGAATGTCTAAGAAGAGGTCTGATGCCTATTTCTATTTTTCATTTGTTTGAGTTGGTGATACTATTCAAATGCAAAAGGTGAAGATGGAGAGAAGCTTGTGCACTACTTTGTTTTTGGAATCTAGTGGCCTTACATAGATTTGTTGACTGTTGAGGAAGTCTTGGCTGCAAAGTTCATGTGGTATAACAAACCAGTAGTGGATGACATATACTTATCAACTGAGCTCATTCATGTAGTTCAGTTTTAATTGATAAGGTTATCTCTGTCGAGCCCCAACAACTTGGTCAATCCCCTATTGTTCCTGAGGTCACTTCAATTATATCTGATATTATATTGTATAAGAAAACAACAATAATTCAGGTTAGCTTTTGGACTAAGCAATATGATTTGAGGTGGGAGAAGGAAGAGAAGAGCTTAACATTCTCACGTTTCCTGTCATCACCATTCCCAGATAGTAATGTACAATTTTAACATCATTCTCATCTTGAATGAACCTAAAGGGTGGAAACAAGACACAACTTTAGCAATTAATCCTAGGAAATGGATCCCTTTTTTTTTATCAACTAGGAAATGGATCCTTTGATGCACCTCTTGGAACATCACATTGTGGTTAGAGATCTATCTTGTGCTTGGAGTTTAAATTGGCATGTTTTGACTGATTTTATATCATTCCACAGTGGATCTCTTATTTGTACCTTTTACCATCTGTTATTTCTGTGAAATTGCTTGCATCACCTTTATTTGTTGTTTAGGAACAGGTACTGCCAGTTTCTGTGATCAAATACTTGCAATCTGGACCATCTGGTACAAATCATTAACATAATGTATGTTTCACCAGATGAGATATTCTAGGGTTCTCTCATGCTTGAGGAATAAGGTGTTCTGGATAGCCATTTGTGATACTAGCATAACTAGGATGTTTGATTAGATAGAGATGCTTCAGCAGCAAATAGATTTGGAGAGGAAAACAAATCCGTGGCCCACTGTTTCTAGGAAAAGTTGTTCATTGGGTCTTGACCTTGTTGGTCTTAGTTTAGTAAGTCACTGGAAGTATTAGAGGGTTGAATGGTTTTTTGTTTTCTTTCCTAATCACGTTGGATCTCAACATTATGTGAACTCTATCATGAAAAGCATCTGATATTGTTTTTTATTTTAATTTCAATAATTTGTTTTGTGTGCATCTGGGCAATTGTTGGTTTCTTCAAAGCAAGCAGTTTGTTTTTGTCTTTACAATCCCTCTTCATTTGTAGACAGAATAGGTAAAACAAAATGCGGCCCAATGATCCATGCTTGTTTATGTTTAGGTGTCTGGTGTGGCTGAATTTAACAATTTTTATTTTTTATTTATTTTTAATTATCCAATTTCTGTGTTTTGTTTTTGTTGTCGTCTTACATTTTCTTTCTTTTGTTCAAACCTACCTACCTGTCATAGAATAAGAATAGGATTATCATCCAATTGTTATGGTGATCCCATCACTTGCAGAGCGGAGTTAGAAACCCTACTACCAATGACTTCGTGGTATATGATAGCATTGCAGGATTTACTGCAAACAGATTCTTGGTGAGGTCTGAGAAAGTAGGGAACTTGAGAGTCGTCGCTTACAAACAAGCTGTGTGAGCTCTAAGCTTGCCTTCTGACAAACAATATATATGGAACTAGAGACTTGTCGCTTACTTGAGAGTCATATGCCGCAAAAGGAGCTCAAGCAATGAGATTTACGCTTGCCATCCAATTACAAACAATTCTACAATATTCAAGATGTACGAGCATAATAGACCGAACGGAACTTGAATTTGAGTGAAAGCCACATGATTCTCATGACTATTCGTGGCCTTCTGAGCCGGGCATACTTAACAACTTTCGAGTCTACATTTAACTGCACAGATTGTGAGGAATGGAGTAGTTTGTTGACAACATAGGTCTCATTATCACTTGGGTTCAAACCCAGGAACTTGCTCAGTGTAACGAATAGAGGTCGATAGAGAGGTCCTAGAACTAGTAAGATTCATAAACTATAAAGAATGACATGTTTAAGCATACGTCGTTACCCACCCTCTAACATAAAGCACATATTAGATTCTACACTACACAGCACGCTTCAACCTAAATAAAAAGGACGCTACACAAAAAAACACTGCACTGGAGTAAAAATATTTTACTTGACCTCACTAGTGAGGAACACAACTGGCACCTTAAGAAGTCCCACTTGTGAGCACCATAGCACACTCTTTAATCACTTTGAATCCGTCTCCACCACGATTAAGAAGTCCTAATCTGAGGTACCGTATCAATCCTAATTTGATATGACTGAATAATTATAAACAAAGATCACACCAAATCTCTTAACTAATCCTGGAGACCGATTCAAAGTGATTATCTTCCCCCTAAGAAACACGGCAACACCTCTATCTGAGTAAGCAAAGTGGGGTTGCCCACCAGAGGGTTAACATCAGTCTTTATACCTACTAGGACATTAGGGCTAATGAAGATAAGAAGAGCCAGCATTCTCCACGAGGGTGGTTTATTCCATGAAGCCAAAAAATGGAGATAACAACTAGACTAGGATCATATGCTACAAAAAGTGGAGCATCCAGTCAAAATGTAACCATCAAATAAAGGTGATCACATATTCACATGCACCCTGCACCATTTGTACCCAATCAGAGAGGACCGTTTTCACTTTATAGAACGCCTTTTCACATTATCTTCCCACACAGCTTTATAAAAGTTGATAAAGACTAGAGGATATGAAGTATGAACCATGATCAATTGATAGAGACTAGAGACTAGTGATAAATCAAATCATATTGATGGCTCAGCCTTTGAATCAAGCAGGAGAGATACTCAAGCTAGCTAGATATCTTTCCCAATCAGAGATACATAACCTTCAATATGTTTAAGCAATTACGAATCCAGAAACACAGAATTGATCCAAACAAACTACTTCAATAAAAAGGGGGAAAATAAAAGGAAACTTAAGACTGAGTTTGTCAACAATTTAATTGCAAAGACAACAATGATGTCTAGAAGCTCGGAATGGGACCGAAAATTAGCCAACGGATTACCTTCTCCTATTAAAAACATATAGAGGAGAAGCGAATCCATAATCTGCAGTGAAAAAGAGTGATCACTGCTTTGCTTCCTCAGCTGGCTTGGGTGCTTCTTTGATCTCATCAGCACCATCATCCTGCAATCAAAGTTTTCATTATTCACAATTGCGTACTTCAAAAATTTGAACAAAAAACTGCATTGAGGGAAAGAATGTGCATCTATACCTGCATGTCAGAGGTCCAGAGAGTGAGGTTGTCACGAAGCAGTTGCATGATCAAAGTGCTGTCCTTGTATGACTCCTCGCCCAGTGTATCCAACTCAGCAATTGCTTCATCAAAAGCCTGAAAATCCCCACAACAAAACAATTGATCAGATTTCATACAAATCAAGGATATCTTTTCCCCCACAATCAATGTCGAAAATTTGATCAATCTTTACCTGCTTGGCGAGATTGCAGGCGCGGTCAGGAGAGTTCAGAATCTCATAGTAAAAGACAGAGAAGTTGAGGGCAAGTCCAAGGCGGATGGGATGTGTTGGTGCCAGCTCAGCATTGGCAATATCCTGCAAATCCATTCACATTCAAAATCACAATTTTTTGGATCCGTCATTTTCCGCATCCAATTTCTTCAGATTCAATTTAATCAAAATCCCAACACTAACAAACTGGAACCGATTATCGATTATACCTGAGCAGCCTTGTAGGCAGTGAGGGTGCTCTCCGCGGCCTCCTTGCGCTCGGCGCCGGTCTTGAACTCAGCAAGATAACGGTGATAATCACCCTTCATTTTCAGATAAAACACCTTGGAGTCACCGGAGCACGCCGACGGGATCAGACGCGAGTCGAGCAGCTTGAGAATCCCGTCGCAGATGCCGGAGAGCTCAGTCTCGATCTTGGATCGGTACTCACGGATCATGCTGACGTGGTCGTCGTTGCCGCGGCTCTCCTCCTTCTGCTCGATGGAGGAAATGATGCGCCAGCTGGCACGGCGGGCACCGATGACGTTCTTGTAGGCCACAGAGAGAAGGTTACGCTCCTCGACGGTGAGCTCCTCCTTGTCGGCGGAGGCGGAGACTTTCTCGACGAACTCGACCATCTCCTCGTAGCGCTCGGCCTGCTCGGCGAGCTTGGCCATGTAGACGTTCTCCTCGCGCGGCGTGGGGGCAGCCATTGGGATCGAATCAAATCAAAGTCAAAGAGGTTGAAAGAGGAGAAGGATGAGAGAGGGATTGGGATTTAGATCTGAGAGGAGAGTGAGAGAGAAGAAGAAAAAGAAAACTAATAGGGAATGGAGTGGAGGGGTTTGTGGGGGTGTTTATTTTTGGGGGTAGTGGACCGATAATTGCGTTGAGGGGAGGAGAGATGTGGGCCGTTGGATCGAGGGGAGAGGGGGTTAAGGGACTGTTTGCTGGGAGCAGCTGGCAAGGCACGGGGGTATTGAGTTTGAGCTGGAAAAAGTTTGCCTTTTGGTTTGAATGCCAAACGCTTCTATTGTTTGAATTTTGAAAAAAAATGGGCTGGATATTATTATTCTTTTGTGGATTGGGCTGCCCAGTCTCAGTTTCCAGAAGATGCACTTGCGACGTGTCCCACTTTTTAAATATTTTTTAATTTATGAACCAACACCGACCGTTGATATGATAACATAAAATAATACTAGGTGGAAATGGGTGCGGATGTTCAGGATTCTCCTGTAATAAAAGGTTCTTGGTTCGAGCACTAGCATGTGAAAAATATACCCTGAGAAAGGTCATACTTAAAATTGCTCCCGACTCCGGAGTGGTAGCTCACCCGGCCATCATTTTTGTAACCAAAATAATACTTCCTCAGTTTCTCCACACATGCTCTACTTGTATCAATTTTTGTTTTGTTTTGAAGAAAATAGAATACAAAGAGTGAATGAAATAAATGGTTATTGTATAGAGAGTATATTGTGAGAAATATATGACATCCTCATAATACGATAAATTATTACAGTATTTGGTTCTTAATATTGTCTACTATATGTATAACCAAACATGAGAATTTTGATATACATCATATGACTCCGCTTGGTCGTCGCAAAAGGATTAAACAAAAAGCAATAGAACTCTAACATGTGTGAGTGAGATCGCTTAAAGGGGTTATATGGGGTGTTATTGATTCTAAATTGTTGAACAACTTATCTTTGAAAGATTTTTTTATATATATTTGTTTACTTAATTGTCTTGAAAATATTGAACCTTTGACTTGAAAAACAAGGTTTTAGGGGCCCGCTTCTCTCGACTCGCTTTAACTTTAAATCTTACTTGGTTTGAAGCCGTAAGACAAATATGTGTTACTAGTGATTTGCGAATCTCATCCTCACCTTTATTATGTGATTGCTTTTTTGGTTAAATATGACGGTTCATCCTTGGTGTTGCTTAGATTTTTGGTGATAATTATAATTAGGTCTATGAGCTCTTTATAAATTTTTAGTTGTTTTTAATTCATGCAATTTCATGCTTAATTTTGGTACCGTATGAGGAACAACAACTTCTCTCTTAAGCAAATTACGACTTTTAGGTCTATCACTTTCATGCACCTTGGAATAGTTTCGAGCTTAATGTTAGAAGCTCTTTTGTGCGTGGTCATATTTACTTGTAATTTTAGTTGTCATAACATCGCATAATATTACTGACGTGGCAAAAAGAAATGCTATATGCTAATGTTAATATGGAAAATTCTAATATATCATATGGTATAGCATACGTTACAAAATGTGTGACTATTGATAAAAGAATCAACTAAATGACTATGTAATGACCATTTACCCCTTCAAATGCCCTCATATATTATACAATTAGACATATTTGTAATATGTATGTCATACCATATGGTATGATAGACAAACCCTATATTTAATTCAAGTTTGAATTCCGCCCATATTTAATTCTATACATAGGGCAAATGTTGTGTGTACATTATGTTAAATTCAAGCCTTCTCGATGACTTGGGAATGCAATAACGGAATAACCCCAAAATACAAAAGGCATGAAATGAAGCAGCACATCGAAACCAAAAAGTCTATTCGCATATACCCCCAGGTTTAGTTGACAGCAGTTAGTTTGGGTTCAAAGTCCTCTCTTATCTTCCACCTCTATATTAATCAGTCATCAACTCATCACCCAAGGGGTAAGAAATTCTACCACCAAGAGCAATGGAGTCGGGTACAATGGAGAAAACCAAAATACAAATGTTATACGAAGCCTGCAGGGTTATATTTTCTCAGAAAGAGCTTCCAACTTTCAAAGAAATTCTCTGGCTCAGAAATCTCATTGGTATGATTTCTTCGTCACTAGCTTATATGTATGTTATGTTTGTTTTCGAATTTGTGGATAGCTCAAAATTGAACAAAATGCAGGCACATTTGCAGCAATAGATTTTGGAATCGATGAACATGGCTCGTGTGGATCTCCATCTTCTAGCCCTAACAGTGATAAGGGATTGATTTGTGGGCAAGGCATCTCCCAAATCACTTACATTCATGTTTATGAATGCGAACAATTTTCGGTAAGTAGATGATGTAGACAAGTAGTTGTGTACGTTCTTGTCAAGAAGTACATTAGAGATGTTTATGTTGTCGCACCGTGACTAAACTAGATATGTTCATACAGATCGGAGTGTTTTGTTTTCCGGCAGGAGGCAGGCTTCCCCTTCATGATCACCCTGAAATGACTGTGTTTAGTAAACTCCTCTACGGTTCTTGTTATGTTAAAGCTTACGATTGGGTGAAGGTCGAAAGTTCTCCTGGATTCCCTACATGTAAGAGTCTATAACCTCTGAATTTGATTACCATCTCATGTTTACCCTTTGTAAATAAACATGTGGATTGACGTGGATATTTTGGTTAAAATCTGTGGGTGCAGTTGGATTAGGAGGCAAGGTTTTGGAAGGCATTATGAGTGCTCCATGTGAAACGTCTGTTCTATTTCCAAGAAGTGGTGGAAATATTCACTCTTTTACTGCGTTAACTCCTTGTGCTATCTTGGATGTATCGACTCCACCATACTCTGAAGAGCTTGGAAGGCCTTCTACTTACTTCATGGAATTTCCTATTCCTTCCTTACCAGGTAAACACAATCAATGATTTTGATACAAACGACATATCGATACATAGTTGGGATGAAGTCGAGATGTGGTACTTGAGGTAATCGAGCTAATAAGTTCTCGTTCTACCTCTTTACTCATGGTTGGGATGAAGTCAAGACATGACATTGATCTCGTCTTAGTATATCGATATACATGTAGATGAAGTTGATACTTATTCCATGATAAAGTTGATACGTATTCAATAGTCGTTACGAGTGGTTTTGTGACAAAATATATTTATGTATTTCAGGCTATATGATCCTCGAGGAACAAGAACTACCGGAAGACCTAGTAGTTGAAGGAGCACCATATCTGGGTCCTCATATTGATGTTGATAATGATGACGACAACGACCGTTGTTGACCAATGTGGATATTAGTTTCATAGAATCATAGGGTAATATGATTATGCATAATTTAGTTGTATCCTGGTTCGTCAAAGAAAATTAGTATTCCCCAAATGTTAAGACCAAATCCATTTCAATTCTCAAGTAGTGAGGATATGTAAAAAATAATAGATTTAAAAATATCTCTTGTTTATGTATAACAAGAGCGTAAGAGTTTAAACGCAAATCTACACTAAAACTATAGAATGTGACAAAAATCAATTCAACGCAAAATCAATGTTTTAAAAATCGCCGCCCAAGGCCGTTTATGCACTAGGTGTCAGCTCACCGTTCTGATTTCCTCCTAATCGTTCACTTTGGGCGCCAACGTGAAAAAAGGCCTCTTAGGTTTTTTATTTTGTTTTTTTGTTTTTTTGTTTTTCTGATGATTAAAAGGCAAGATGCAAGAAAGTTATTGAGGAAGCAAAAATTAAAAATATACAAAAGAAGAATTTGAGGCATAGGTTAGCAAGAATTTAATGTTTATTTCAAATTGTTTTTTTTATTTAAACATTGTTGTTGAACATTTTACGCTCTATTTTGAAGTATTTTTGCTATTTTGGAACATTATAATGTTTTATATATATTTATTTGCTATTAACAAATAAAAAATATAGAAAATAAAAACCGCCTAGACGCTCGATTAATCCTATAGATGCTAGACGCCGGCCGTCCGTCCCACTCCGACTAGCACCTTACGTTTTTTTTTTGAACATTGCGCAAAATAGAGGGCAATCCTCCACTCATAGATCAAAATTAGCCAAGCTAGTCATGTTTTGGCCATGTTTGGCATACGATCTTTCACGAACAAATACCATAAGTTGCCCAAGCCAATAAAGAGAGTGGATTGGAGTTCATTCTCTCAATAAAAAGACATAATTTTTCTACATAAGTGATATTTAAATGCTAATTTAAAAGACAAATAATTTTGATCTACACGGCTAAAATTTATACAAATAAAAAGCAATGATCATGTCCACATAAAGTCGGACATAATTTGAATTTTGTAACGTCCATGAAAGCTAAAATTTTAGGAGCTTCTTATTCACACACAAAGAACAATGATCAGCCCCATTACCTATTGGTATCAAAAATAAAAGTTGCTGTGGGTCTTTAGCACACTGTTTAGGGGTTAGTTGTTTACTTCTTTCAACAAAATAGAAGCACACTGTTACAAAATACGTACGAACGAACCAGCGCATAGGTTACCTTACTCGGTCAAAATGCTCGACTTTTGTCTGTAACGCCCAACTTTTCCTCGTCACGAAATAAAGAAGGAACTTTTCTTACACCGCCCGACACTTCACTCTTCCTTGATCATCATCCTTCCGTGGTCAAAGTATCACTCTGGCTTCTTTCCCTTTTGTTTAAAGACTCCTGTACCAAACCACCCACCAAACCTTCTAGCTTCTCCACTTGTCTTAAACCTACAGAAAAAGATTGGGGTTTATGTGTTGCTGTGAACCCTTTGGCGGTTTAGATCATTCTTGCAAGTTGGTGTTTCATATGATCAAGCTGTGAAGTTTGTGCTAACTGCCGCTGCGATTGGGTTTCAATGGAGAGGTATGAGATTGTGAAAGATATTGGGTCTGGGAATTTTGGGGTAGCTAGGTTGGTCAGAGATAAGTTGACCAGAGAACTCTTTGCTGTTAAGTTCATTGAGAGAGGCCAGAAGGTCAGACTTCATCTTCTTCACTCCTTTTACTTTTACCTTCTTCTTTTTTTCCCTGAAATTTTCTGGTATATTGAGTTTCTGTGGTGTTGCAGATAGATGAACATGTGCAAAGGGAAATCATGAACCACAGATCATTGAAGCATTCCAATATTGTTCAATTCAAAGAGGTAAGTGATTAGTGGTGAGTTAGGTACTTGGGTCATTTTTCATTTAAAAATGATAATGTTTCTCAAAGATCAATTTATAGAGGATTGACCAATGACCTGTTTTGTTTAATAAAGACAGTATATTATGATCTGTCTAAAGGAGAAAACTGTGAATGAATAATCTCTAAGCTTATGTAATGTCTTCTCCCACATAATCTCCTTGTTCCTTTTTTGAATGGCATGTCTATCAGATTCAGGTTTGTATAAGCTTGCTTTGCATCAGCATCTGTTGAGGTTGGATTGAAGACAGAACACGCTAATTTATGCTTCTAGTGTGCTTAAATTAGCGTACTTCCTGTCACTTCTTTAAAATGTTAAGCAGTAACATTCTATACCATGGCCAATTTCCGATCAATTCATGTGCTATAGTGATGGAATATTGGATGTCTTCCTGGCAGGTTCTTCTGACACCAACTCATTTAGCCATAGTAATGGAGTATGCTGCTGGAGGAGAACTCTTTGGGAGAATTTGTAATGCTGGTAGATTTAGTGAGAATGAGGTAAAGTAGAGGAGAACTCTTTGGGAGAATTTGCAATGCTGGTAGATTTAGTGAGAATGAGGTATAGTAGTTAACGAGGGGGTCAGGAAAATTATTGTATATGTCAGATTATGGGGTTCTTTTTGTTCCCTGAACATGAAATGGATATAAAGATTTACAAGCACTTTTACTTATATATCGGTCATAATATTACTAAAACTGACATTCTTCCGCAATTCTGTTGTTTTTTTGCTTCAGGCAAGGTTTTTCTTCCAGCAACTGATATCAGGAGTTAGTTACTGTCATTCAATGGTATGTCAATTGGAACTCTTCTACTAATGTGTGGTGTACCGTTTTTTTTTTTCTCCTAATGAAAGTATATAATTCGTTTGTGGCAGCAAATATGTCACAGAGACCTTAAGCTTGAAAATACACTCTTAGATGGCAGCACAGCACCTCGTGTCAAAATATGTGATTTTGGATACTCAAAGGTATTCTACAAACTGTATAGTAAGGATTCGGCATTGGGCGATCGGTTAATGAGACTGAGTAATTATTATTTCCCTTGGTTTTTGTAGTCACTACTGCAGTCTCAGCCAAAATCAACTGTAGGAACACCAGCCTATATTGCTCCTGAGGTCCTATCTAAAAAGCAATATGATGGAAAAGTAAATTCCAATTCCTGTGCCTTCTCATTGACACCATAAATTGTCATGGGTTAAGCAGCATTTGTAACTAATCTTAACATTATAGATTGCAGATGTTTGGTCTTGTGGAGTCACCTTATTTGTGATGATAGCCGGAGCATATCCTTTTGAAGATCCTGATGACCCTAAGAACTTCAGAAAAACCATTAATGTTAGTGACATTACAACTTTTCACCAATAAAATTGAACATGCTATGTATAGTGGAAAACAGTGTTATATCCCTCTAAACTGAATACTTTCTAGAGCTATGGCTAACAAGTTGTCTCATGCAGCGGATCCTTGCCGTACACTACTCAATACCAGATCATGTTCAAGTTTCCATCGAATGTAGACATCTTTTATCTCAGATATTTGTGGAAAACCCCGAAAAGGTAATAATGTAGCATCTGTTGAAGTGTTGAAGGTGGTAGACAATTCGAGTTAACTATTGAGGCATTAATCCCCCTAAAGAGGAAAAGAAAATCATGTGTGTTATAAGCGAACAATTCTATTCCTGACTTAATTAACTAGGTTCACTGCTAGATTGCTAGTTGTCTTGCAACCATTTCATACTCAGAGCAGTTCCATTCCTGACCAATATCTTGGCTTTGTTTATGTGTTTTGAGTTGATTTTTATTGGTAAGTGTTAGTCCTTTCATTGTGGTCTTTGCTCGCAGAGAATTACAATCGCAGGAATTAAAAGCCACCCTTGGTTCTTAAAGAACTTACCTATGGAGCTGATGGAAGGAGGAAGTTGGCAGAGCAATGATGTAAATATTCCATCCCAAAGCACTGAAGAAGTTCTGTCCATAATTCAAGAGGCGAGAAAATCAGTACCGTACCCAAACACAGTTACGCATCTCATTGAAGGCAACATGGATCTTGATGATTTGGATGCTGAAGTTGAAGATGTTGAAACAAGTGGTGATTTTGTGTGCCACTTGAGTAGTTAAACTGTAATACATTAAGCATACCTGACTCTTGGTGGTCGATTTGGAGTTCTGTACAAAGTAATATTAGTGTACTTAGAAAAGCTCCTACCAGTAAAGACTTGCAGAATTCCTACCAAAAGCAGGCCCGGACCTGCAATTTTTAGACCTGAGTCGAACTTTTAAAATTGGGCCCTTAAAATATATTATTCATTTAATTTTATTTTCTCTTTTTAAGAAACACACAAAAATTTTCACGAACTAGAACTAAAACTATAAACTCAAAATCTAACAATAAAAAACATTAGAAATTATATTAAAAATCTTATTTATACAACAAATCTCTTACTTAGGCTGTTTATTTTTCAAAAATGACAACTAATGATAGTAATATAATGGGTAAGATTTTATATTTATTTTTCTCTTTTGTAATCTAACACCACTCTAATTGGATGTTGTTAATTATTATTGATTGTTTTTAACTAAACTAATGTAATCACACAAAGAGAAACGAAAATTTTGGACCTTTAAGGTTCTGGGCCCTGAGTCCATTGACTCTTAAAACTATATTTAGGTACGGGTCTGTCCAAAAGGAATAGATATGAAGCTCGAAATTATTATGCAATTCCTCTTGAAACGGGGATGTTTTACATGCTTTAAAGCTTTAATGCCATCAAAGTGGGGTTTATTTATTTATTTTTTATAATTTCTTTATTTATTTTTATCTAGAAGACAGAAAGGAAATGACAAAGAAGCGCCTCTTGTGCCTCCAAGATTAAGAGAATCTAAATGGAAAGCTAGAAAACAAGATCTTGGGAGCAAGTTAATCCAGTGCATCATCAGACTAGGCAGGCCATGGCCATACGAGGCAATAGCATAGGCAAGGAAGTTGGCTTCCTTGTAGACATGTTAAGAGGAGGTGCTCTCAAATAAGCTGGAGTCTTGAACAACATCTTTGACAAAGGACTTGATATCATGGGACTATCTACACCAAAGTTAAGACAAAAGCAAATACCTTGTTCTAAGTTCTAACCAAGAGGGGCTACTCGTATTAATAATATATTTATAAGAACTTCTATTATAAACGATCCCTTAACTAGTCTATTTTTTTTAAGTTAGCTGACAACTGTGGGGAGGAACTTCCCTTTCAACTACATCCCAAATAAAGTGAGGTGTAATAGAATCCCCTTCTGAGAATTACACGGTGCATAATTAGCTAATATATGAGCCACATAATTAGCTTGACGGTAAACATGAGAAAAATAAGAACACATGTAATAGATCCAAGGTAATATCATCGTGCACACGTCCTAGAAGGGAAGTATGTAGAATGACGCTTTCCTTTAAAGCTTGAACAAGATGAAGTGAATCGTTCTAAAATATTACTGGGGCCAACACATGTTGGATAACATATGAGACAACAGCTCACCCCGCTAGTGTTGATCCGTTGAGCTCACATGAGCAATGAACTCGTAGAGCCCCCCCAAGACACTGCGAGTTCGATATGGAACCGTAGGGTTGCATCCAATCCTCAACAAAGAGGATTTAATTGAGTACCGAGGAGTCAAAGAATTTAAGCCAAAATACCAAACGACATTAGATCGATTTTTTTTCATTCCTGAGGAAGTGCATATTTTACCCGAGTCTTCTTCCATAATGGTACGGAACAATAGTATCATTGGGATAGATACACGAATTACTTTAAATACAAGAAGTAAAGTCGATGGTCGAATGGAGAGAAAAAAAGGATTGAACTTAAAATCTTTTATGGAGATATGGATAAGATATTATGACACAATGACATCTTGATACCGTCAGGAACAAATTCTAAGGAATCAAAACAGCGGAAAAATTGGATTTATGTCCAATGGATCACACCCACCAGGAAAAAGTATTTTGTTTTGGTTCGACACATAATCATATATGAAATTGCGGATGGTATAAATTTAGCAACACTTTTCCCTCAGGATCCATAGCGGGAAAGGGATAATCATAGAGTAGAGTCACGAACCACTACCCCAATACCTCGCCATATTGATTTTGACCCATCCCTAAACTAGTCTATTGGCAGCACTCAAACTTCAATTTTAATTAGTGATGACTACATCCCTAAACTACAATCACCTAGCTGGCCCAAATCAGCCTTCCTGAAAAACAGTCCCAAGTTTTCGTTGGCGGCCTCTATCGTTCCTTCGCCATCACTGAGATCTCAATGGAGTCCAACCCTAGTTTTGTTCACCGCATGACGGCCTACTTTGACCCGATCAAGCGGAAACCGGATTAGACGGCTCTACCGTCAACAAAAACCACCATGTCGTCCTCTGCTACAAGCCTACGACAATCTCAGAGATCAACGGTTGTGTAGAACCATGATTCGGGCTAAACAAGAATCATGATGAGCAATTAACTTTGATTTCTGCCTCAGCGTTGCCTCCTAAGAGCCGCCGCACCACACATAGTTCTTCAAGTCCTCCTCCTACCACCCTTCATGCTTAGATGTAGACCTCAAGTTGTCAAAGCTAAGGTTGGAAGACACCATCATGAAATCACCAGCCCATTTCGTTGCCTAACTTATCATCGATTCCCACGTCTTCGTCTCTCGCGAAACACGATTGAGCGTCCTACCGGGAGGAAGGTTCCCGCCGCAACATAAAACCCTAACAAGGGTTCAGGCTTCAAGATCTCTCTAAGAGAAACAAACTTGGCGATATCCTGTTTGTTATCAACTGTTTTGTTAGCATTTGACTACTATTGGAACCATTTTATAAGCAAAACAATGTCATCACTTTTGTTTTTAAATCTGTTTTTATCTTTAAAAAAAAGTTTGTTCTATTAAAATGTTAGTGAGATTTGAACTAATAAACATTTGTGGTGTTGGTTACTTGGTTATAATAATTGACCAACATATCACGGCTCACTAACATCATCACGATGTTGTGATTATGTTCATGTTATTTGAGATTAATTTTCATTGGTCGAAGACCGCAATAGGCAGAAGAGACCGAAACCCTTTCTAGGGTTTTGAGAGCAAGGCGGTGGCGGCAAATCTGGTGCCATTCCCAGCCAATAGAATGTCGTATGACGTCACGGTTTTCCAAAGAATAGGAACAACCTTCTTGTTCTCGTCTTAGTGAAGGCTTCGAGTTAGGTGAGCATATGACAAGAACTGCGACTGGGGAAGCGAGGTCTGCCTTTGAAAGGGTTTCACGGTCTCCGGTAGGTCACTTTCGATTGCAGAGAGACGTGAACATATTTTGATCTTGTGTAGGGGGGATTTGGTGTACGTGGTTCAGATCTGATCAGGGCTTGCAGCAAGTGGTTTGCGGCGTGCAGATTTGTGCGACCATGGTTTTCCGGTGTGAAGAGCCACCAGATTAATTCGGTGGTCGACAGTTCCTTCGGCGAGCGCTTCGTCGGTCCGACCAGCACGAGAGAGAGGAAGGGCAAATGGGCCTGTGGGTCCTAGTCATCCGGGCTACTAGGCTTGGTGGGCTGGGCCTACGGGTTTCTGTTGTTTCCTGTTCATTTTCTTCTGTCAGTTGAGCTTGTAAAAGGGCTTTTCAGGGGATTGACACTGCTAGGCTTCTAGCCTATACATGTGCTAGATTCGAAGTTGTCTCATTGGTTTTGAAGAGTGGCAACATACACCAATGGGTCTTAGGCGTTGGGCTCGTCAAAACAGTTATTTTGATCTAGGGTCGTATAGTGTTAGAGGTTATTTATTTGCATTTCTGCTTTTAGTTGTAATGGTTGGAGTGTCCGCATTTTAGCATCGAGTCTTAAGCTTTGCATTTTTGTATTCGAATTGAGTCCAAACCTATGGGCACTGATTTGTAAACGAAAGCTAATGCGTTTTCAGTTTGACCTCGAAAGGTCGTTATTAATGGATGGGCTTCGCCCGCGGGAATTATATCCCTTTCCCTAAAAAAAAATTATTGGTCGAAGCATCGAACATTCAAAAACATAATAAAAGAAAGCTTTCCGGGAAAGGATTCTCTCCTAACCTACTTACTTACCTGAGCTACCTAAGCTTTTGCTCACAAACTGACATGTGTCCAAAGCAAATCGAATGGCTCATAACTTTTGCAGCTTAATCCTATGGCTAGAAAGAACCTAACTTTCTCTTTATTTCCACCTCCTGCCTACTCTGAGTACTCGCTCTCTCTCTCTCTCTCTCTCTCTCTCTCTCTCATATTCTTCTTTGTCTTCTTCACCTGGTAGTCAAGTGGCTCTCAAGTGGTTATCATTTAAATTTCATTTCCTGAAAATAATATAGAAGGACCAAAACGATGGGTATGATACCATGATTGATCTTGGAGTGCTTGATTGATTGCCTAAATAGATAAAACTCAGGTATTAATGGAGAGTATAGATCCAGATTTCAATCGGCGAAAAAAAACACTCATTCAAGCACCAGATATCAATAAAGAGAAATCAAAAGAAACCCATCTGAAAAAATTAGGAGAAAGAGAAGGCAGAAGAAATAGGAACTGCGGGAAAAGAGAGACGTTAAGAAAGGTGTGACCATTTGAAGAAGAAGAAGAAGCTGTGGAGGATTTTATGAGAGCTCTGATATGTGAAGATCAGAACCGGTTAGGGTAAAAGAGTACAGGAGAGAGAAAGGCAGAAGAAGATAAGCAAAGAAAATGGTATGAACTCATTTCAGCCGTTGGATGTGTTATTAGACACATGTCAGCTTGTAAGTAAAAGTTTAGGCAAGCTCATGCAAAATTTAGGTTAAGAGAGAAATTTAGGTTAGGAGAGGATCAGATCCTAAAAGAAGAGCCAGCATCTAATACGAACGGCACGGCAGCTCATGTAAATCGTTAATATTAAAGCTGAAGAGTCGTAGTAGTCCCCACAACATCCACTAGCATTATCCTACATCATCGCCAGCAACTCCCCAACTAGCAGTCAAGATCATTGCTAATAATAGCATGGGACCAGCTAGGGATTATATTATTTCCTTTTCTATTTTAGGTACTAGTTATAACTTTAAACAAATCTGAGATATTTTCCTTTTATACTCATTTTTCTATTTTTGGTAAATCCTATATAGCAGCAAGCTGGCTAAGATATTTTGCTTCCATTTTTGGGAGTACGACGAGGCTAATTAAAGGACTGACATACTGGAATAATACACCAGTTATGGATTACATCTATAATATTTGTCGCATATATTAGGGTTGGTCAATAATTCAATTTTCTGTGGCTCTTAATCGTTTTGAGTATATATTCAGATGAGTTTCTGAAGCTTTCTGCAAATTTACTCTGCAGTCAAATTACAGTGTGCGACTCAGCAAAAACCTACCCACAAACCTTCCTCCACTTGTCCTGATTACATAAACCTCTCAAAGCTTTAGACCATTCATGCAAACTGGTGTTTCATGATTCTGAACAGAAAAAAAAAAGTTTGCGTTTCAGGATCAAGAGGAACAGATCGTTGATCAGTGAGTTGTTGTGCTTGAGATCGATTTACAGATCTATGGAGAGGTATGAGATTCTGAAAGATATTGGGTCTGGGACTTCTGGGGTAGCAAGGTTGGTAAGAGATATATATACCGGAGAACACTTTGCTGTTAAGTTCATCGAGAGAGGCAACAAGGTATGCTTCTTCATCGTCTTCTTCTCGATCGATCTTGATCTTTTCCCTCTTTTTTTCCTTTTCTGTTCTGAAACTTTCAGGGCTTTGGTAATCTTCCCATTTATGTGTTGTTGCAGATAGATGAAAATGTACAAGAGGAAATCATGAACCACAGATCCTTGAAGCATCTCAATGTTGTTCAATTCAAAGAGGTTAGCTGTTGTTAGTAATATCTACAGATTCTTATGCTCTTCCCGTCCAGTCACGATAATGACGTACTTATGTACGAATTAATATTCTTTTTAAAGAAAACATTTTTTTTTTCAATAAAATAAAGAAGAACGTACACGAATTTGCCTCTTACACTATTTTTTTGGCTTTAACATATATATACTGATGACATGATTTCTATCGATTTTGTTAAACCACTGCATAGGTTCGTCTTTAAAAATTTCTTGGATCTGATTCATACTTCAAGTCATCACTTCAAAACAGTCGCTGCTCAAATATTGGAGGCTATTGGCTCTGTAAGCGGAACTCTGGTTCTTTTAAATCTGGTACGAGACGAGGAATACAATTCTCGATCTTGAACCCAAACCACCAAAAGATACGGATAGCACACAATGACGATCCACAACGAGTATATAATCAAGATCGAGACAAGAGTACGTAGCTGATACCATAGAACTCTACCAACCAGGCGATGTATGTTCCAAAAGAGTACAACAAACCCTAAAGTAAAATGGTCAACCGTAGTTGATCAAAGTGTAATGCAACCCTAGCACTTTAGGAGTTCGAGACTTTATATCACTTTCTTATACATATAACTTTTGTACAAGATAACTGAAGTAGTTAGCCAACGAGGGTTTAACGAAGGTTTGCAAGAGTGGCATTTAGTTGAATAGAACCCTCATCTAAGTTCGAGCCCCAACATTCATAAGTCCCTTATTAGTAGGTTGATGAGTTAGCGGGGACATGCTGGATCCATGTAACGTTAGTAGAGTGTCCAGCGAGTATGGGTCATTAAAAGGCTTGACTATTTGGATGTCTGCGGGCATACAAGGTGGAAAATCTTGCCCCAGTATCATTTAGTCTAGTGACATAGATAGTCTCCCTTTTAGTAAGTGGGAGGTTGTGAGTTTGACTCACGCAGTTGTAATTCACCTGATCAAAAAAAAAAAAACAACAACAACAACGAGTCTATTGTGTGTGGAACTCATAACCTCTCACTTATAAAGAGAGACTTATGCCAGTAGACCAAATGGTACTGGGCCAAAACAGACAAGTTGGTTATCGGAAACAAATGCCACCCTCAAGAACAAGAAGGGAGATTGGATTGGCAATGGGAACATTAAGCAAAACACTACAAGCTAGAAAAAGTGCCCGAACATGGGAACCACCCTCCCTCGCAAGTCGTTTCTAGATCTTGCTAAGCAGATCTAGATCATTGTAATTTCAGTTGTAAAATAAAAATCAATTTACCATTTATTTATTGGTTAAACAACTCAAGTGCTACAACTACTTTTTTTGTGTGAGTCTAACTCACAACCTCCAACTTACGAGAATGAGACTATGCCGTTATATCAGATGGTACTAAGTTCCAGCACAAGAAGAGACTATAGTCCTATTTATTTTTTATCAAATTTAAAATAAATGAAATCCATAATTTCCTATTGTCGGGCCCTGCGAGCATCGTTGTAGAAACTAGCTTCCATTGTTAATGTGAAGTATTTTAATTAAAATTGCTGCTAGATACAAGCATAGCTCTGGCCAACTTTGTCAATTAAGGCATGTAAAAACTACCAAAGCTTTACTGTGATCAATTGGCTTAACTGTGTGAAAATGTTAATATAGTCGGTTCAGATTAGCTTCTTTAGATGCTCAAAATGCTTTTGTTTATAATTTTTTTTCTTTCAAAGAAGAAAATGGTTGATCTAGGGTTGCTCAAAATATTTGGATGTGGCGTGGCGGAGCCCGGATAAGGTGCAAAGCTTAATCGGCCCAGAAGGCCGGCTGACTTGGGATCGTGGTGGCGGTGTCTACTGGTTTGGGGATATTGGAACCGATATGGGCACAAATCCAATCTTGGATAGGACATGGCGTGATCTGGTCTTGATTTGGCGAGGTTGGGGTGGCCGAACAGGGCTGGTTGTGGTCCGGCGACCCTGGTAGGGCGGTGTTGGCTGGGCTTGGATGGCGGTTTTGATTTTAGCCTTTCCTTGTGATGCAGCTGGGGATTTGACCCTATTAGTCCCAGACTAGGCTGATATTTTATTTTATGTGTTTTACTCTTTTTATTTTAGTATTTAGTGAGTTTATGCCGTCAATAATTCCTTCTTTGATCGGGCGACGTGTGCTATGTCATGGTATGTGTACCCAGCGTTCCATGACTGCTCTAAGCGGGCAGTGAGTCCCTTGCGTAGTCAAATGGTCGCAACCATCTTATGGCAGGGTGGAACTAAAGCATAATGGGAAAGCGGATAGACAAAGTATTTTATGGCTCTATATGAAAATATGAAATTTAACTTTCCGTTATGTCGCCATGTTTTATTTAAAGCAAATAGAGTAGTCAATGATGCACTATTTGCTAAATGGTTAAGTTAAAATATTTAGGTGATGTATGGTCTCCTAATATTGTTTAGGGTCTTAGTGTCTTACACGATGAGGTTTAGGCTTAATGTCCCCATCTCCCATTTGCATTTTACAGTTTCATTAACGGTAGTGGCGTGAGAATTGCCTTTCTAGCCATTATCTTCAAGAAAAAAAATTTAAATGCGACTATGGAAGTGTGGCCATATATTGGCCAGTATTTGACTGTATTTCAATGTGATTTTCAAAGGTATCTACATGTTTGTGGTACCTATATTTACAAATATGAGTTTGTCTTTTTGGTAAAGAGAGTAATCACCTGGGTAAATTTTTGTTCTCTTAGAAATAATTACTTAACCTGTAACATTTTTTATTGAACAACTTATTATCGATATATCTTTATGTTTATATTTGATCGAGTTTCATGCATGCAGGTCCTGCTGACACCAACTCATCTAGCCATTGTGATGGAGTATGCTGCTGGAGGAGAACTCTATACGAGAATATGCAAGGCCGGCAGATTTAGTGAGAATGAGGTAAAGTAATATTGGAGGAACGGCTTCAAAAAATGAAGTACTTTTTTTTTTTCTACATTTGCTTTCAGTTCAAGTACCTTTTACTTTGCACGTACTCGATCATAGTATAACTAATTACAATCATTTGCATCAGGCAAGGTTTTTCTTCCAGCAATTGATATCAGGAGTTGCTTACTGCCATACAATGGTATATATGTAAATTCTGTCAAATTTCAGATGATAGTGGTGTATACCCGACTTTTTTTTCTCCTATTATATTTGACAGTATTATTTGGAGTAAGGAATCATTTATTTACTGCAGAAAGTATGTCATAGGGACCTTAAGCTTGAAAATGCGCTCTTAGATGACAGCACAGCACCTCGGGTGAAAATATGCGATTTTGGATCCTCAAAGGTATATGTTTTTGTACAAATGCATTAAGCAATTTGTTAATGCATGAAAAATTGAATAATATATTACTCTGTTTGTGAAGTCACTACAACATTCTCGGCAAAAATCTACTGTCGGAACACCGGCTTATATTGCACCTGAGGTCATCACTGAAACACAATATGATGGAGCGGTAGTCCAAATTCTTTTTGTGCCTTCTTCATGACTATAACCTGCTAACGTGGGCGTAATCTTAAGCTAGACATTATAGATTGCAGATGTTTGGTCTTGTGGAGTCTCCCTATATGTTATGATTGTTGGAGCATATCCCTTTGAAGATCCTCGGGACCATTTGAACTTTAGAAAAACAATTCTGGTGAGTGGCAAACATAACAACCTTTTTAAAGCCATTTACCTTATAGATCTATCTCCTGAGTCAGAGTGAATATGTTATATATTACATGTCTTATGGCAGCGGACGCTTACTGTATGCTACTCAATCCCTGATAATGTACGAGTTTCTGAGGAATGTAGAGACTTGCTGGCTAAGATATTTGTGGCGAAGCCGGAAAAGGTAACATAGCTTTCTATTTGGTACTGAGCATATATACTTGCTTGATGAATTAGACATGCGTTCGATGTTTGGTGGTGAAACTTGCTTGCTTAGCTTTCTCATTGCGATCTCTGTTCATGTGTTTTCAGAGAATTAGACTTCCAGAAATTAAGAAACACTGTTGGTTCTTAAAGAATCTACCTATGGAAATGTGGGAAGGAGGAAGTTGGGAAAGCAATGAAGTAAACTATCCATCCCAAAGCATTGAAGAAGTCCAGTCCATAATACAAGAGGCAAGAATACCTTTAATGGTCCCAACTGTCAGTAGGCATTGCGTTGGAAGCAGCATGGCTTTTGACGATGCTGATGTTGGAGATATTCAAACAAGTTGTAAATTCTCTGCTCAAATGATATGAGCAGTTGAAGTGCATGTACACATGATTTAATGTTTTAAACCATACTTTGGCCTGTGAAACTGGTCTGATATGCATGGCTTGCTACCTCTCATCATTTTGTTTTGCTGTAATGATAAGGTTTTGTTGTTGTAAAAGATAATTGAGTTTTATCTTTTCCTTTAATCTGATGAAATTATTTTTTCTTGCTATTCAAACCTAAAACCATCAGCAGCTACGGTTGAGTGAATTTGTTTTTGATTTATGTCCCCTACATTGTGTTATAAGTAGCATATGCCATGTTTGAGCCTGAAATACTATTTTGGATATTTAATTTGCGGCCCAAATTAAGTCGATCTAACGGTTTAAGTCACAACTTTGCCCAATCCGCCCAATCCCCTAAGAGTGCGGTTATTGGGACCTCCAGATTTACTCAGTGTACCTCCACATGTTTTGACATATTGGATTACAAATATAACCTCATACAAAATGACAATAATAGACATTGAATTTCACAAAAAAAAAAAGATTAATATTCTTCCTTTTCTTTTTTTTTTTCTTTTTTTTTTTTTCTTCAAGTTAACGATACAAAATGTGAGGAGTCTATAAACCTTAAACCTAAGTGCAACCGTTGCTCAATTGTAAAAAACTACTACACCAAATAGAAGAATCTCCATTGATGAAGACGCAATTGGCCTTCTTAGGGTTTTCTTCTAGGTCAAAGATTTCTAGGTTTTTAACTTTTTTTTGGAACATTAATCTGAATAGGTCATCGCCATTCTACAAGAGAAAGAGTTTGCTTTAATATTTCATCAGATTTGCTTCATGTATACCTATTTTCTTACTTTTGTAGTTACTAACTTACTATACGTTCGGTCACAAACACCACTTTGTTGCTTTGCAATTGATTATGAAAACAATTCATAATTTAAATTTTTTAAAATTGTTGTCATTGAAAAATCGTTCTTACAACTTGATCAAATAATATAGGTTAATGACATTCTATGCAAAAAAAAAAAAAAAAAAAAAAAA
>NC_020495.1:11774066-11801704 GCF_000184155.1 Fragaria vesca subsp. vesca | reverse complement strand
AAAAACAACAACAACAAAGAATTGAGGTTGTAGAAGAGGTTTTCATGAAAAAAGAGAAGAAGAAAAAAGAAATTAAGCAATCGAGGTCTGAAATAGAAGTTTTCATGCAAAAGAAAAAAATTAAAGTGTGGGAGATCTAGAGAGTGAATAAGAGGTATAATGAGTAAATTATTGAAATATATAAGAATAACAAACCTAAGGTTATTTTTTGAATTTGAAAGGAGGTCTAATGAGCAAATGCTTGTTTTTTTAAAATAAAAATGAGATGTAAAGAGACAGAGAGGTACAATGAGCAAATCTAGAGGTCCCAATAGCCGCACTCATCCCCTAATCCTTAGGACAAGAAGAACGGCTGAAACTCGAGAGATCGGTGTACATAGGGGTTTCTTTGGCAAAGAAAACTGATAATAGTTGAAAATGCTCAAATCCTTATAAACTCACAAGTAAGATCTCATATTTCAGACGTGGGATTCATATCTCAACAAAAACACACAACCTACAAACAAATTGTTCTTGCCAGGCATCTTTGCTATCTCTTGGTAGTTTTTGCTTACCACCACATACTAATCAACAAAGCTAAGAACGTCTTAGCAAACACCTTGTGGTTTTCTCCTGCCCCGGTGATTGTTTTGCTTGCACGCTCATCGAGTCGCAAGTATCTCTTTAGTGGTTCACAAGAGATCATAAATTAAGCAAGACCTAGTCCTGTCTAGCCGAAGTAAGGATCCAAAGACGAAGTTGGTGCTCACTTCGTCCACATTAGCTTGATAAGAAGCTAGGTTTTACACGCACTGAAGCTTATTTGCACCCTACGGTGCTGGCACGCTCGTAACCATCCACAAAAGATACTACTGACTAGCCCCCGCGGATTTGGAGCCGAACATTTTGACATGCCTAGTGGGACTTAACAACCGCGGGACTGGTCAACAGCTACAACATTAAGAAAAAAAAAAGCTTCGAAGCTGTGCGTCTTGCTCATCCATCATCCACCATAGTACTAAAAGAAGAGCAAGCATATATCCAACACAAACCCCTGAGATTCATATATATTACCCTGTAGTTTCGAGTTGCGACTCCATTGTCAGCAACATCCACTAGCATTTCCCAACACCAGCATCGATCGTCACTATCACCAACTCTCCCACCAGTCTTGATCATTCTTATTTAAAGTAAACGAGCTACTATGGATGTTTCTTTTTCCTAAGTAGTTTGGTGCGTACGACGCGGCCAAGAGAGTGATACTGCATACGTTTTCCTCCACGAGATCGATCCGTCCAAGGTAGCACTAGTCTGTCAATGGCTCAATTTCTCTGTGGCTCTCATCTCTTTCAAGTTCAATTGTTAAACAAGAGTTCTGCTTTTTTAAACACTGCCTGAACGCTTCACTTAATGGTAATACTACTCTTACTGCTGTCATGTCAAATTACAGTGTGTGGCTCCGACCAAAAACCTACCACCTTCCCACAATTCCACCAAGAAAAAGAGCACTTCTCTTGCTCTAATTTCCGATCCTCACATCTATAAGGCTTTGTTAGGTGTAATCCTTTGGACGTTTTTGTTGTTTTAACATAGTTGAAAGTTGGGTTTTTCATGTGGAGTATAGAGTGCTTATTGTGTTGAAATTTTGTTGTGCTAGCTTTGAAATTTGGATATTATGTAGAGGAATGAGATTGTGAAAGATGTATGTGGATAACGATGGTGATATTGGAGACAAATATCAGAACATGCTCTTTAGAGGGATAACTTGAGTTATAAGTTATGTCATCCTAAATAAGTATGATTTTGATAAATATCTAAATATGCTTTAGAGGGAGATAGACATGATATCTAGCACCTACAATGTCAGCTGCAATGGGACACTATTTGAGTTTGGACTAAAGGGCGGGCAGGTGCCGTTCAAAGTAGTGTTATATATTTTCATGATTCAGAAAGTCTAGTTGAGAACACCGGTCGATCAACAAGACTAGTATTGCGCCATATGTGAGAATATGAGTCATAGGACACGACTTATCACTTCTGTTCACATGATAATTACCTAGTATTCAAGAAGTACTGTCTTGGTTTCGATTTGATTTTGTACGCCGATATTAGATGCATTAAGTTGATGAAGCATCTAGTAGAGACAAGTTGGCTAATGTGAAGCAATTCAATGATGAAGTGGCTCATTTGGGCTGCAAGAAATTAGTTAGTGAGTTTAGTTTCGTATATACTTATGACTGAAATTAAGCCTTATAAGGGGGTTGTCATTGTGGAAGAAACACATTAAGCTGGACTAAAGCAAGGGTGTAGCTAGAAATGTGAATTAGACGGGCTTGTATATCCGTCTATGTGAAAGGTATTGAAACAACACAACTAATAAGTTCTATATGTAACTAACAATATTAGGATACGAACTCTAAAATATTAGTTATACTAGTTAACCAATACGTGACTGTTAATAAACCATAAGAAGACATCCGTAAGATACTAAAATAGGACCCAAGAATGAGATGTGCGAGCTATCAAAGATAACATAGTCTTCGCCTCTTGGGACACCATAAGCATTTCCCACTTCAACATCAGCCAGTCGAGATCATTGCTTAAAAGCATTATAAAGAACGTATAAATTCTCCATTCTTTTTCTGTTCGACGAGGCCGATGAGTGACACGATCGAATTCTAACCTTTAGCTGCGAGCTATTTCACTCGCACAAGCAGAGCATGCGTTTGTCGCATGTAGCATAGTCAGTAATGATGACTCCAGGTTTCTGTGGCTCTAATCTCTCTGAAGTATTATAGAAGATAATCCTACTCTGTCTGACTGTTTCATGATGATTATATATTGTTTTAAACTTTAAACCTGTTAATAGTAATCTGGGATCCCTAAGTAATCTTACAGCAGTGAAATGACAGTGTGGCTCTCAGACTCAAAAACCCACCCACTTACTCACCCACCCACCTTGTTTTTCCCATTTGTCCACTAAATCTCTCAAGGTCTCTGTTAGCTGTAAAAGCTTGTAAACCCTTTTGTTGGTTAAGACCATTCATGCAAGTTTGTGTTTGGTAATCAAGAGGAGTAGAGTTTTAAGTTTGTGTTAGTTGTTGTTCTGTTTTGGAATTTGTGTTTCTATGGAGAAGTATGAGGTTGTGAAAGATATTGGGTCTGGGAATTTTGGTGTAGCAAGGCTGGTCAGAGACAAGAGTACAAACGAACTCTTAGCTGTTAAGTTCATTGAGAGAGGCATCAAGGTCTGATTCTTCATTTTTCTCACCTCTTATGTTCCTTTTTGTGTTTCTGAGTTTTCTGTATTGGGTGTTCTTTTTCCCCCATTGTTTTGGTGTTGCAGATAGATGAAAATGTGCAAAGGGAGATCATGAACCACAGATCCTTGAAGCATCCCAATATTGTTCAATTCAAAGAGGTAAGTAGTTAGGTGATTTATCCACAGATTCTATTCCATCTTCTCTTCCAAGCATCATAATGCAATCTGAATTAATTTTCTGAGAGAGATAAGATGAGAAGAGAAGAAGAAATTAAGAATGAGTTTGCCTGCTACTTTATATCATTTCTTTATACACAAGTATTTTGCATTGAAAGATAGTGATTACATCTTCTATCGATTCTTCATCTCCATTGCATCAAGTATCTGTTTTCTTGGTCTGAATTATACTTTCTAAACATGCTTGAAATGGTACCTAGTAATCAGTTCTTTTCGATTACAGGGTTTATGACCTGAAAAATATGACCTTTACTTCCTCAGTCTCTTTTAATCATTCCAGGGTTTATGTTTAAGAGTATTGAGGTCTTTCTTTCATGCAGATATTGCTGACACCAACTCATCTAGCAATTGTGATGGAGTATGCTGCTGGAGGAGAACTTTATGACAGAATAGTCAAGGCCACAAGGTTTAGTGAGAATGAGGTAATGTAATTTTGGAGGGGGTGAGTCTATCTCATGACAGTTTATATGACTGGAATATGGGTACTCCACCGGTCCCATGGAAATGAGATCAATCCGAATTCTCTTTAAACTTTACTTTCAATTGGGAAAAAAGATCCATTCTGAAAGTAATTTTGACTTCACAATAAATCATTATATAGTTAAAAGTTTACAGTTGTTTGCATCAGGCAAGGTTTTTCTTCCAGCAATTGATATCAGGAGTTAGTTACTGTCATACAATGGTATGTAAAAGTTGCCACTCTTCAGCTAGTATGTTGTGTACTGCTGTTTCTTGTTTCTCATGATCTTTGGTATATTATTGACTGTAGTAATGAAATAATTCATTTTTGCTGCAGCAAATATGTCACAGAGATCTTAAGCTTGAAAATACACTCTTAGATGACAGCGCAGCACCTCGTGTGAAAATATGTGATTTTGGATACTCAAAGGTATTCAACAAATCCTAGAGGATCTGCAAATAGGATTTGGGGTATTGAGACTATAATTCATGGCTTTTCACGTTGTTTTGTAGTCATTACTGAGTTCTCTGCCAAAGTCTACTGTGGGAACACCTGCTTATATTGCACCTGAAGTTCTATCTAAAAAACAATATAATGGACAGGTAAGCCCAATTTTTTGTGCCTTCTCATCAACACTGTAAGTTTTGTGCTGCAGGCATTATGGATCATTTGTATCTAAAATTAAATTGTTATAGGTTGCAGATGTTTGGTCTTGTGGAGTCACATTATATGTCATGCTTGTCGGAGCATATCCCTTTGAAGATCCTAAGGACCCTATGAACTTTAGAAAAACAATTCGGGTGAGTAGCATTCTTACCGTTTCACCTGTCCACAACTCTTGTTTCCTAAATTAAGAGTTAAAACCTTATATATGTCTTATGGCAGAGGATCCTTACTGTACGCTACGCGATCCCAGATAGTGTGCGAGTTTCAGTGGAATGTAGACACCTCTTGTCAAAGATTTTTGTTGCAAACCCGGAAAAGGTAACATGCATTTCATTTCAGTGTTGTTTTGCTAGATAAATTAGACTTGTAACTTGAATATGCATATCAGGAGCCTCTTTCAATCTTGTTTTCCCTACTCGTGATTGCAAACTTCTGGTGTCTGATACACATTTCATGGTGAAACTTATGTGTCCTATTAGAATTCTCATTGTGGTCTGTCTTTATTTCTCTGTAGAGAATAACAATTCCAGATCTTAAGATGCACCGTTGGTTTGCAAAGAACTTACCTCTGGAAATGAAGGAAGGAGGAAGTTGGGAGAACAATGCTGTAAACACTCCATCCCAAAGCATTGAAGAAGTTCAGTCCATAATAAAAGAGGCAAGAAAACCTTTAAAGGTCCCAACTGTCAGTAGGCATTGCGTTGGAAGCAGCATGGCTATTGATGATGCTGAAGAATGACCTGTTAAAGTGTACATATGATACAAACCATACTTTGCCCGGTGTGCATGGCTCTTAATGAATCTACAATTTTGTGTTGCTGTAATTGTAAGGTCTTATTGTAAAAGTACACATGTTATGATGTTAAGACTCCTTTGCTGAAAATAGCAGAATTATTTCTTTCTATTTAAATGTCAAATTATATGCAAATAATGTCAAGTGATTGGTTTGATAATGGTGGTAAATGGTAATTGACCTTCCATGATTCAGTTTTGGTGTGTATGGACACCATTTAGATTTTAGACTCATCTAATGTTTATTTCACGATTTGTGCACCAAGCAGGCAAGCAAGAACACAGAAATCCTTCTCCTCTGTTTTTGGAAGGAAAGGAGGAGTGGACAAAATCGTGGGAGGGAAGAGCTCTGAGTGAATAGAAAGAAAAAAATGGGGAAAACATTACAAACGGTCTCTTGACTCGTTCGACATGCACTTAACTCACTAACCATTTACTTGGTTTTTGTATTTTATAGGTCGAGTTAGAGAAAATAAGAATTTGGAGTTTAAAATCAAAGACGATTGCTACTGTGCTTGATATCCCAAGTTAATTTCTTAAATCGTCTTTGTAGAGTGTCTACTTTAAGGATTAAACTATACATTCCCATAAGGAATTAATAGCCGAGCTATATAACATTGGAATTATACGGATGTTAGCTCTGTGACGAACTTTACAGAGATGAATTTTCATTCTTATAGAGCAAGTTACGACGGTTTGAGTTAACCTAGTTTAGGAAGACATATCTTCTCGGAATTCAACTTGTGAGACCCAAGTCCATCATTCTTGGAACATATTTAGAAGTTTTTCCTTGCGTTATTTGGAGAGAGGAAATCTATTCCAAGGTGGACAAAGAGACTTCAAAAAGCCCAAGCAAGTCAGAATTCAATGTGGTATTTATGGTAGCAAACTTAGGGCACGTAGACATACAAGAGGCAACCTATTACACAGAAGAAAAGATGAAGATAAGCTCTCACAGTGGACTTGAACTCATCTAATCATATATTGTTTATTTCATGAATTCTTTGTTTCTAGTCAAGTTTTTCATTGCTAAACTTCTAACCTTGGCTGAGATGAAGCCCTTTAGTTGGTTTACTTTTGAGTTTTCATGAATTTCTTGTTAAACTCATAATCACCAATTCACCATTTCAATAGAATTAAGTTTATTGATAAGTTGTTTTGATCCTTAAGGGAACGACCTCCTGCTTGCACTTCTAATTTTACAATTCATTCATATAATTGGGAGTACTATATTAAAATTTACAACAATCAACACTCTCGAATAAATATCAAAGTGTTGCCACCATTGATTTCAGACACCACCACCGTCAAAGCAACTCACATAATCTTCGATCTACCAAACGCTGCAGTTCCCACCCTCAAACACACACCCAAAAAAAAAAACCCTCCCTGACCAAATTGCACTGCTCGAATCTTGGGGATGCTCGGTCCCTGATCCACAGTGAGAGTGTGTAGCGTTGGAGAGGCCAAAAAGCTAGGGCTGCTATCGGATGAAGAATGGTTTCTCATTGAAGACATGCCGCTACCGCCAAGTTAATTTTTTTTTTTGTTTTATTGGTGATTCTAGAGATATATTATTTAACGATATAATTTTGGTGTTTCAAGTTTCAAAACAATCATAACAGTACATTAACTTGTGATCTCAACCGAAAATATATACATACCGTTACATTCTCCGTTATCTAACGTGTTTTCCGTTAAACTTTGAGAGGCAAATCCGTCACTCCTTAATTTAGCAGTAATAAATTATTAAAATCAATAATTAAATTCATAATTAATAAGGAGAGGAAAATAAGAAAGGAAAAGGTATTGATTTTTTTTTTTAAAAAACGTTTTATTAATAACTCACACACCCTACATATGTCAATGAGGTTTGAACCCATGACCTCAAAGTTGTCAGTTAAACACCTTAACCAACCAAACCACGGCTCACCGACAAAAAAAAAAGGTATTGATTAGGATGAATATGAGCCTTTCATTAAAACCAAACCCAGTAACTTACAAATACAACGAATAGTAAACAAAGAAATCAGGTAAGGGGAAAATAGCAAAGTCTTTGAGAATATATGGTCTGAATTTACAAGATTAAAAAAATATATAAATAGAAATAAAAAAACATAATATAAAGAAAGAGAGAATAAAGAAAACCCAAAACCACAGTTTGAAAAATGAGAAATTACATAGTGTTAACAGTGTTATTGACAGAATATGTTAAAAGTGTGCCGGTTTTTAAACGTATTATACCATTTTTATTGTTTTGAAACTTGAAACATTAAAATTGAGAGTACACCATTTGTCAATGTGCCGCTCTTAAAATTTTCTCAAAACAAAAAACATGTAACCAATCCCTTATTAAAAGCTCATCTACATTACCCTTTACTCGATTGTAAAGTGAGAATTCACACGCATTACATAATGGAGTATGCGCCAAGAACCCAGCCTTGTGCAAAATGTGCAACAGTGGAGCTGCGACACCATGATTAGTAGCGGCACCCCCACGGCCCCACCAGATATGGTAAAGACCAGGCCGAAAAGAATGACAGAATTGTTTTTATGTCGCGCGGTAAAAACTGGATCTGCAACTTGCATGGCCTCACATGATGATGATGATCTTCTTCTTTTTCAATGCTCTCGCTGTCCTTAACAGCCACAACATTTTGTCGCACATTGCACGAGTCAATCAATTTCTCAACTCTCTGCGGCTCTAAATTATTTCCAATACTTAAAAAAAGAAAGAATACAAGAATACAGATTTGTCCACAACACCCCTCACCCAACACGAAAATATCTACCGACTCAACTCACCTGTATTTTCCTTTTAAGGTCGAAAACCTCTCACTCTCTAACTCCCAAATTAGCCTAAGCCTAAACACCCTTTTGCGGTTAGACTAATTATTCATGCAAGTTGGTGTTTAACAAAGAATTAAGACTCTTGTGAGTTTTGGATTTTATGGAGAGGTATGAGATTTTGAAGGATATCGGAGCTGGGAATTTTGCGGTCACAAAGTTGGTCAGAGAGAAGTGTAGCGGAGAACTATATGCTGTCAAGTTGATTGAGAGAGGCAAGAAGGTTTGCTTGCTTCTTCATCATATTTCTTCACCGCTGGGTTTTCTGGGTATTCTTTATCATTTTATTTTATTTTATTTTATTGTTCTGGGTTTTGCAGATAGATGAAAATGTGCAAAGGGAAATAATGAACCACAGATCCTTGAAGCACCCCAATATTGTTGAATTCAAAGAGGTTAGTAAAAAGTATTGAATTTTCTGAATGTTCATGAGCAAGTGACTAATATTAGTAATGATTCTGCTTCTTCCCTTATATTGCATGTTTCTTTTCTTTGCCATTGACAGATACTGATGCTATGTTCTTTATCGGTTTCCCTTGAGCATTGTATAATCAAGTATGGTCATTTATGCTTAAATTGGTTGCTGAAATCATTTGTAGAGGAGCAAAATACCTATATTAAAGATTTGATCTTTACTTCTTCCACTCTTTGTTCATATGGAATGGAGGCTAATGCTGATAGATTGGTGTTTTAAGAGTTTTGAGGTGTCTTTCATCCAGGTCCTGCTGACGCCAACTCATCTAGGTATAGTAATGGAGTATGCTGCAGGAGGAGAACTGTATGAAAGAATATGCAAGGCTGGTAGATTTAGTGAGGATGAGGTAAAATAATTTCCACAGGGGTGAGTTTTATAGTGGCCCCTATAAATGGAATCAGTCCTAACTTTATTTTACTTTACTATCCAGGAAAAGAAACAAAAGATCCATCTTTATGTATTGAAGTACTTTTTAGTTTGCAATAGTTAATAATATAACAATAACTTACATATCCTTGTATCAGGCAAGGTTTTTCTTCCAGCAATTGATATCAGGACTTAAGTACTGTCATACAATGGTAAGTACAAATTGGCACTCTTCAGCTAATATGTTGTATTTCTCCTTGGTTGACGTTTAGTAAGGAACAGAGTCATTCTTGCAGCATATATGTCATAGAGATCTTAAGCTTGAAAATTCACTCTTAGATGGTGGCACAACACCACGTGTGAAAATTTGCGATTTCGGATACTCAAAGGTATTTCGCAGAACCTATGATATTTCAATTTTGGGGTTTCAGTTAGATGGGATGTTGAATAATGGTTCGCTTTGTTGTTGTAGTCGCTACTTCAATCTCAACCAAAATCTGTTGTGGGAACACCAAATTATATTGCACCTGAAGTCCTATCTAGAAAAAAATATGATGGAAAGGTGAGTGCAAGCTCTTGTGTATTTCATGGACACTAGTGTTTGCTATTGCACACTTTGAGCTTCTTTTTTTTTTTATCTAATCTTAGACAATATATAGATTTCAGATGTCTGGTCTTGTGGAGTCACCTTATTTGTCATGATTGTTGGGGCATATCCCTTTGAAGATCCTCAGGATCCTATAAACTTTACAAAAACAATTCGGGTGAGTGGCATCAGAACCGTTTCACTTCTCCCCTCGTTTCTGAGAGTTGTAATGTTTTACATGTCTCGTGGCAGCGCATCCTTAGTGTACACTACTCAATCCCACAGAATGTTGCAGTTTCCCGGGAATGTAGACACCTGTTTTCTAAAATATTTGTGGCAAACCCAGAAAAGGTAATGTAGGTACAGATTATTTTTGGTGATGAGCTGCTAGATGTTTACAATTATTAATCAGATGATATTGTTTCCACATTCTATCAAAGAGACAAACAAAATTATTAGTTATCTTGTAACCAGTTATTGTTATGCTGGTATATGAGCAGTTACTTTCAGTTTTCCTTTCCCTTTCTCATAAGGGTCATACTGCATCTATCTTTGCAGAGAATAACAATCCCTGAAATCAAGAGCCATCCTTGGTTTGTAAAGAACTTACCTATGGAAATGATGGAAGGAGGAAGTTGGGAAAGCAATGAGATGAACAATCCAGTCCAGAGTGTTGAAGAAGTTCAGTCTATAATACAAGAGGCAAGAAGACCTTTAAAAGTCCGAACTGTCAGTAGGCATCTCACTGGTAGCAGCATGGCTCTTGATGAAGCTGATGTTGGAGGTCCTGAAACAAGTGGTGATTTTGTGTGCTAAATATGAGTGATTCAGGTGTGCATATATAATATAAATAATTCTAGGCCATGTGACTGTGTTCTGGTACATGGCCCTTAATGAATGTCATTTTGTTCGCTGAGGATGAATGCATCATTTTGTGTTACTGTGCTTATAAGGGGCAAGCTTTCCTTTATGAAATTAGCACAACATTGGTCCATCGGCAGATAATGTTATGTCGATTGTGTCTCATTTTTGCTGCTGCGTATCGCGGTACCGGCATTTTAAGGTTTCACCAGACTCTAAACTTATTGGTCTTTCTGTGTCGTCTGAGTTTGTATAATTTCATTCAGGTGTTGGTGAGATGGTACATGTTAGTTATTCAAAAATAGCTAACACCTGAGACTGTGATGGTTGTAATTCTCACTGACGCAGAGTGAAATTGATGACCATTCAACTCAAATATTTGATCATTTGCTGCATCCTACTTACCAGTATAACATTCATTCAAAATGGAAAGGCTTACTGTCTGGTGTGGTAGATATTTTTGATTGATTTGCTACTGTAGGTTGGCTTTCTGAAAGGAAATAAGGACAACCCTTGTGCAACTGGCCGCTAGAGCAGAGGGGAAACTGTGATAACCGAAGATACAAACCATATAGTGTTCTGTTTTTTTCCTCCATTGCCAAGTTAAGAGCTTTCTTCTCCATTTGAAATACCATACGATCAAAGCAAAATGAATTGATCTAAATATTTACTTAATTGCTTTTAAAATCATCATTATCGTGAGCATCCTCAGAAGGATGAAGCTGGCAGACTGATTTATTTGTGCTACTTCAATAATGAAGTTCCAGTTTCGGGCTAACAACTGATCCAATGAGTAGTTGAAGACTTTTCGGTTTATGGTTTAAAAAACCTATTTTTCGATCATATTTTGATATCTCATCTGTTCAGTTTTAAGTTTATATGAGTAAATCATTTCTACAAAATTTCAGCCAAATTAGTGTTTGTTAAGATAACAAACTAGATCAAATTAATGAATGAACCAAATCTGTTAAATATGAACCGTTCAAGTTCATAATTGATAAATCACACTTATGAATGCCTTAACAATTTTCAATATAGCTGAAAATTTAGAGAAATGATCTACTCATAAATACCTATAAACTGAACGGTCAAGATGTGGATATAAGATCGAAATGTAAGATAAGCCGAAAAGTCCTTAACTTTTAAGGGTCCTCATTAGAAAGGCTTCCATCATGGATATTTGATAATTGAAACATGACTTTAAATTCTAACCTAAAAGTTGGTGAATGTATTCATTAGAGCATCTCCAGCAGTACTGTTAAATTTATTGTTAAATTTATCAACATTTAGATTTACAACAGCAATTTTTGAACTTTTACTCCCAGCAGTATTGCTAAATTGTATACATTAGCTAAGTTTTAGTTAATTGTCTCCCAAAGATTGATAAATTTATCAATTTTCTCTATCAATTTCTAAATTTATCAATTTCTTAAGTATACTGCTGGAGCAAATATTCATTTAAAAATTGATAAATCTCTAATTTTTTTCAATTTATCAATGTTGCTGGAGATGCTCTTAGGTCAAGGAATCTCTAGCTACTTTGTAGAAGATCAATAAATCACACAGAAAGAAAAGAAAGAGACAATTATGCAGTAAATGAACGTATTGGACATGTTTTTCACGAAATAAAGGTCAAAATAAATATTCACCAAATTTTCTCCCAAACTCATTTACGTTTTTTTTTTTAATATAAAAAAACTCATTTACGCTTAAGAAATCCAAAGGTCATACAGCATAAACCTTGTATTACAATAAACAAGAGGACATCCTAAAATGTTATCAAGAATCTATACAAATCCATTATAATTTAACACGCATCATTTAACAAATACAATAAGTCATTAATATCTTGTGACATTTGGTTTGAACTACCTAATTTACCCGTAGTTTATTCTTGTATCACATTCAAAATAATGGTCGTTACATACAGTCCTCCGGGGCAATTGAAGACATGCAAGATACATAGGACTGTACCATCCATTAAAACCACAAGTGCTCACATAATTAAGTGAGCCGAATTTCTTAATAAAACTAAGAAAACTACATTCTTTTTCCTTGGCTCTTCACGGTAGGGATAAGAAATATAAAGTACTGGGGACTTATTCTACATAGACAAAAAGGGTACTGGACTAGTTCTTATCTTTGAATGGCCTGCCCCTTAGCTTCTCGGCCACATTCTGTTTAGTTGGCGGGCATCCATCTGGCATAGAAACAAGAGGCAGCTTCACCTCTGTTGGTATGAACATACCGGTAGGAGTTGGATTCAGTCCAAGAGGTTTTGCGGTCTGCTACCGCATCTCATTCATCCTGGCATACTGGCTGCCGGTTTTTAATTTTAAAAAATAATGAGAGATTAGACGACATCAGTTTTTTGGAACCATAAGAAGAAAAAGTAAACATTCAATTCAGTTAAGTAAAACCGTAAAACCAGTGTTCGTTTTAATATTAGTTATCAACATTTGAAGTACTGTTATCGATTCGTACAGTAAATATTCTTAATTTCGTAAAAAAAATAATTAATTTTACGCGTTTAAACGCCTAATATCATTTGGTCTAGTGACATGAGTCTCCTTTTATGAGTGAGATGAGTGAGAGGTCGTGAAATCGACTCGTTGTTGTATCCGAGTTGTTTATTTGAATTAAAATAAATAAATAAAATTACGCGTTTAATTAAAAAAAAAAAACAAGGTACGCGGCGGAAACATCCCAATCTGCCACATTGCCTCTTTTTCTCTTCTTTCTTCTTCAAAGATGGACCGCTGCTTCTTCCTACTATAAAGTCATTTGGATAGACTCCACATCACCTCTCTGAGCTCTTCATCTTCTCCTCCTCTTACCAGCTTCCCTTGCTTTTGTTTTCTCAATCACAAATTGGGCTTCTTCCATTTCTTCCATCAACAACGTACAATGTCTTCTTTGACCGTCCCACCAGTCCTATCCTCCCCAAGAGACGACGCCATCCTCCTCCACAAAGCCTTCAAAGGCTTCGGCTGCGACAAGGACACCGTCATCAACATCCTCGCCCACCGCGACTCCACCCAACGCGCCTACATCAAGCACGAGTACCGCACCATGTACCACGAGGACCTCAACCACCGCCTCTCCTCCGAGCTCAGTGGAAATACCAAGAAAGCCCTCCTTCTCTGGACCCACGACCCTCCCACCCGCGACGCCACAATCGTCCGTGAAGCCCTCACCGGCCCCAACCTCATCGATCTCCGCGCCGCAACTGAAGTCATCTGCTCTCGAACATCCACCCAGATCATGCAGTTCAAACAAGTCTACTTTCAGATGTTCGGTTCTTATCTCGAGCATGACATCGAACTTCAAGCTTCCGGAGATCACAAGAACCTGCTTCTTGCTTACGTGGCCACGCCGAGATATGAAGGTCTTGATTTTGATAGGTACATGGTGGACAAAGACGCGAAGGCTCTGTATAAAGCAGGGGAGAAGAAGCTGGGGACGGATGAGAGGAAGTTCATTGAGATTTTCAGTGGGAGGAGCAGTGCGCATTTGAATGCTGTGAGTGCTGCTTATCACAACATGTACGGGACTTCTTTGAAGAAAGCTGTGAAGAAGGAGACGTCGGGGCTTTTCGAACATGGGCTGGTGACGATTCTGCAGTGTGCTGAGCATCCTGGGAGGTATTTCGCGAAGGTTTTGCATAAATCGATGAAGGGATTGGGGACGGATGATAGTACACTTGTGAGGGTGATTGTATCGAGGGCTGAGATTGATTTGCAGTATATAAAGGCCGAGTATCGGAAGAAGTATGGCAAGAGTTTGGGTGATGCTGTGAAGTCTGAGACTTCTGGGAATTACAGGGATTTTCTTCTGGCTATTATTGGCCCAAGTCATTAGCCTAACTGTGTTGTGTTTCAATTTCATGTGTGTTTAGTACTTTAATTTAGGCGCTGATGTAGAACTATCGCGTAATGCAAGTTCTTCCTTGACTTGAAATGTTTATGTTTAATTATGAAGAATGTGTTTGAAGATAATGAAATGCTTTGATTAAGAAGTTTGACATTGCCAGAGAGGTCATGAATTTGTTTCTGAGTTTCTGAGGCGTGAAGATCAATACTGTCATAGGTTCGTTCATTCATACGTTTATTCCAAAATTTGATAGCCTAGTAGTCCAAGTTGTGAAGAAGCTTCGTATCCAAATTTCTTTTGCAGTACAAGAAATTGTAAGTCCATGACAGTAACATACTAACATATACAGAACTAAGAAAATTAGGTAACAAACGGTTTGCCAACGTCTCCAAATTTTCATGTCTCAAAGACATTAGCCTCTGATTTATAATTGGTGATTTTTTAGCATCATATTCATGACAAATTGAGGAACTTCCCAGTTCCCACTAAGGTTGTTGCCCTTGCCTAGAGGCAGAGTATATAATGTTTTTGGCACATTACAGATTCTTAAGAGGTAGGTAGTATATGATGTAACCAGTTCCCTAATCTGTTATACATATATATGGTCCTCATCGTCTTCCGCACGATGCAAAAGTTTAATAAGCAAGTGAACAATCAACATTACATAATGTTGGACAGTCGAATGCTTCAATGTTCAACCGCTGATTAAGCGGCTGCTAGTTCATACATGATTTTGCATTCCTCTGCATCTGCAACTTTGCAGATAGATTGGACATGAACAAGATGAAGAAGCTTCACTCCCCAAACTTTCTTGTCTCGAGGACTAGAGTAATTTGACAAAGTCCATGAATGAAGCAGAAGTACACAGCTAATAGAAGTTTGTATGGATGCAGTTACCTCACATACCACAAAACAAAAACCTGCAAATTTGACAAGCTAGTCTTTGCCTCCATGTTTTCTATACAAGTTCTTGAGGGCATATATATTCAAAATAGCCATGAAAGACATGTAACTGAAAAGAGCAAGCTAAATGCATCACAAATTCATTAACAAAATGGGTAGACCTATAAATTAACATAATACATAATCAAAAACTCAAAAGGATTAAGCAGAAAGCATATTTTTATACACCTTGTTTATCAAGTTTTTGCTGCTGCCCAGCCTTTGCTAACTTCTTCAAAACTTCATCTTCAAATGTTCGAAAGCCAACACCGACCAAATTATTAACTCGATCAGGTTCATCATTCTTCTCAGGTGTCGGGGCCGCTGCCATCTTCTGTACAACTGGTTGTAAAAGTGATCTTCGACGTCTATACCTAGCACACTCTTCATCTAACTTCCTCTTCATTCTCTCTTCTTTTTCTTGTCTAACTCTGGCATCCCTGTCAAACTTTGCAGCTCGTTCTCTTGCTTCAAGATCAGAAACCATCTTCTGTCGCTTGGGATCGCGCTCCGATTGGCGCAGTTCCTTCTGTCTTTGATCTCTAAGGGTTTTGTCGAACTCTTTGCGGCAACTTTCATTCGTGAGAATCGCATAGGATTAATGGAGTCTTTGGAAGTCGGTATTAGCTTGGGGATCACTTTTACGGCTCTTGTCCGGGTGCAACTCCAAAGCCTTGGCGAGGTAAGCCCTTTTGATCTGTTTCTCTGTGAGCTTAGAGCCTTTCTCGCCGGACGACAAACCAAGAACCTTATAATGATCATCGTGTATAGTCTCATTCATATCTATTTCTATCTGTGTATAGTCTCATTCATATCTATATATATCTATACGTTCCTACGTGAAGGAGATATTTTGACAGGGTTTTAGTAGGTGCAATTCGGGTTTGATTAGGTTTAGGGTTATATCTATTAGTTAGTATTATTACAAATTGGATTCCCATTATGATTTGGAAATCTAAATTTGCACCGGATTGGTATTCACAATGAAGATAAAAACACCCCCCAAATTAGTGGCAGAGATGATGAAGAAGCTTTTAACGACTGATTTGAAGTTTAAGGTTGGTCTGGGGTGCTAGATGAGGAAGCTCGCAAGTACTGAATTAAGTTCAATGTTCATACAGAATGAACAGCATGTATGTGATCACGAAAAAAGTTATCAAACAAGTAAAGCCCTACCCCTCAGCTACCACACTTAACCAGATTTTCCATCAACAGAATTACAGAACCGTCTCAAAATAGAGGCTTATAACTTTATCAAATTACAATGCTACAGCTGTTGAAGATCAAAAGATACACAAAAATGATTATCTCTTAGCTCATCTTCTCAATTCCCTCAAAAGTTGTTCTGTTACTGTTGATTGTGACACCATTCTACTGACCAGTAGACTTGTCCTCAGCAGAAATACTCAAGATACCATTGGCATCGATATTGAAGCAGACATTGAACAACACCCTCACGAGCTGGAGGAATATTGCAGAGCAGAAATTCACCCAGAAAGTTATTTTCTATAGTGGCCGGTTTCACTCTCCCCCTCATAAATGCCGAAATTGACATTAACTTCGTTGTCATACCCAGGAGTTAAACGCCAGTTCTTAATTACAGGAACTTTGGTGTTTCTTGGAAGCACAATTTGCATGATATTGTCTCTAAGCTTCACTCCAAGTGGGACAGGGGTAACATCTAAGAGAGTGAAGTCTTGTAATTTACCATCTCCTTTCCCACTCAAGACTGCAGCATAAACAGCAGCGCCATATGCAACCGCTTCATCCGGATTAATACTCTGGCACAGCTTCTTCCCCTGGAAGACATTCCCTAATAGTTCCTTCACCTTAAGAATCGTCATGAACATTACTTATCTCTATATCAGCATCCCTCGAACACATGTCCACCGGCTCCATACATTTGTTGAAGAAATCCATGTTCAGTTGTTCAAACTTGGCACGGGTAATTGTTATAAAGAAATCGATGCCCTGATCCAAACAGTCAATTTCAAGGTCTATCGTGGATGCAAATGACAGTCTCCTTTTGGCCTTCTCACAAGAATTTCTTAACTTCCTAATAGCTTTGGGGTTTTTACTGACATCCAAATTATGCTTGGTCTTGAATCGCTCAGCACAAAAGTTCACCATATTGTTATCAATGTCTTCGCCCCCAAGATGCATATCTCCTGCGGTTGCCTTCACTTCAAAGACACCATCCCCTATTGTAAGCAGTGATACATCTAGTGTGCCACCACCCAAATCGAATATCATCACATTTCTCTTGCCATACCAACCAGCCTGTTTCTCAAGGCCATAAGCAATAGCAGCTGCTGTCAGTTCATTGATAATGCGCATCACCTTCAGACCTGCATTGACTCCAGCATCTTTTGTAGCCTCACGCTCTGAGTTATTGAAGTAAGCGGGGACAGTTATAACTGCATTTTCCACAGTCGAGTCCAGATACTTTTCAGCTATTCACGCATCTTTGTGAGAATCATAGATGAAATTTCTTCAGCAGCAAATAGTTTCTCTTTGTCCTGGTGTGTAACCAAGATCATTGGCTTGTCATAGCCACCTTCAATGACCTTGAATGGCCAGAGCTTCATATCATTTTGAACAGAGGAATCACTGAATCTCCTACCAATCAAGCGCTTTGCATCTACAAAATTATGCCAAATTTAGGGGAAAAAGAACAGCAGGGAATTGTTTATGATAGATTGAAATAACATAATATGAACAATATTCAATTAATTCATTCCGTAACAAATTTTATTAGTATTAGTATTAGATTTAACTTTGAGAAAATTTCGCCACCGACGAAAGACCTGAGGCCATTTTCGGTCATGACGTTGTTTGTTTGATGACGTATCTCACATGAGACCCACCAAAAATATTTCTTGTCAGCAGATAACCACATCAACAGTCCTCAAACTTTTCTGGAATGATCAATGTGATACCTAGAATGAAAACCCAGGTTTTTCTATGTTCAAACAAGAAGGAAAATGAGCACAAGGGTTATGATAGCTCAAGAATTGTTAGCACAAGGGTAATGATAGCTCAAGAATTGTTCCATCAACATGAGCCCAAACATCCAAATGAGTTAGACTTCGTTCCATCCAACTGAGTTAGAATTCAAGATCAGATGTTTAAGAATCAGAAATTACAATGCGTCATATATCAGGATGTGTATAATAGGGTACCGAATAGTCATCCCTGTCTCAGAAACAGAGTGCCCTGTAACACCCCTCATGGCCTCATTCTAATTGAAGCTGCACCCAATACAGAAGGAATCCTAGTATCCTGTTCTCACTCTTGTTCCAATCTTTCTGATTTTCAGTAAAGTAGTGTCATGGATTCATGATAATTCCTTCCATACAAAATTTCCCATCATTCGTGCAAAAACAAAATCATTAAACAAATTTGCGACTTTGATTCATTTTTTTTTAAAGGTTGATTTCACAAATCAGAACAGATAATTCAGATCATTGAACTACTAATTGAAAGTAGATCACTGTTGTCGCCCATCTAAAAAAATTGGAGTGATTTAAACTAGTGCATGAGTAATTACAACCACCTATTCATTTGAACAAGCTCTGGACACAAACCTACACAAACGAAGTTCTAAGAGAACCCACACACAAACTCAATGACCTATTAGAGCCAGAAGAAACGCCCTGAAATTCCCCGAAGTCTCAGACTTGACAGCCTCACTCAAACTCTTACCATACTTCTTCTGATACTCCATCTTCACATACACCATATCAATCTCCGCCCTCGTCACCACCACCCTCAACAATGTACTATCATCCGTCCCCAAACCCTTCATCGCCTTATGCAGCATCCTAGCGAAATACCTCCCCGGATGATCAGCACACTCCAGAATCGTCTTCAGTCCATGCTCAAAGTTCCCCGAAGTCTCCTTCTTCACCGCCTTCCTCAGCGAATTCCCATACATGCTCTCGTAAGCCGAGCTCACCGCATTCAGATGACAACGGCTTCGTCCGGTAAAGATTTCAATGAATTTCCTCTCATCAGTCCCAAGTCTCTTCTCTCCGGCCCGGTATAGAGATTTGGCGTCGTTCTCTGCAGCTAGCCTGTCGAATTCCAGGCCTTCGTATCTGGGAGTGGTGACGAAACCCAGCAGGAGGTTCTTGAGGTCGCCGGAGGTGAACATTCCGACGTCGCGTTCGAGTTGGGTGTTGAACATTGTGTGGTAGAGTTGCTTGAACTGGGAGATCTGGGAGGGTGTGCGTGAGCAGATGACCTCGGTGGCGGCGCGGAGGTCGGAGGAGGTGAGGGCGTGACGTACGATGGTGGCGTCGCGGGTGGCGGGGTCGGGGGTCCAGAGGAGGAGGGCGTTTTTGGTATTTCCGCTGAGTTCGGAGGAGAGGCGTTTGGAGAGATCCTCGGAGTACATGGTGCGGTACTCGCGGGCGATTTGGGCGCGTTGGATGGAGTCGCGGTGGGCGAGGATGGAGATGACGGAGGAGGTGTCGCAGCCGAAGCCCTTGAAGGCTTTGTGGAGGGCGATGGCGTCGGTGCGGGGGGAGGGTGGGGGTTGGGGAGTGGTGAGAGTCGCCATTATTGTTGGTAAAGATGATCAGGGAAATAGTGAAAAGGGAGATTTTGAGGGACAAAATATAAAGGGGAGGATTTGGATTTGGATTTGGATTTGGTAACGCGGTGGAATAAAGAAGGCACCGCGTGATATAACTGATTTGGATTAGAGGGGGGACAGTTCTTTTTCAAGTGTGAGTCAATTTTGTGACGTATGGTCCGTGCCGCACGAGGGTTGAAGCTGGGCAGTAAGATGGTGACACGTGGGATATTTTTTTTTTGGTAATTACGTGGAGTAAAAGACCAAAATCATGTAAAGAAACTGATTTGGATTAGTTGCGGAAATAATACGTTAACCGCACTTATTGATAACGAAAAAGGAAATTAGTTCTGATATTTGTCTATAGGCCATAGGACAAAATATAATGTTTATATTAACAAAAGAAAACTCTCCTCTGGAGAAAACTCTAGAGTTAAGTATCCTAGAGTTGTCCTTCTCAAGAGTTAAGTATCCTAGCTATCGTCTCCACCCTGTTTTCAAATTTAATCTCGAGTGATGATGCCTTGCACAACGATCTTTTTATTGCGGACTATATAAGTGGCGTAGCCACATGAGAGTGAGAGGGTTCAAATGACCTTTCTCATCAAACCATGATATGTTGGTATATTAGTATACTTTCATACTTATATTACATAATTAGCGAAAATTTTGACCCTTATTACATACTATTTCTAGACAATTTAAGAAAATATCTCAAAATATGAGCAATCGTTGAAGATACTAGCTCTTCGATTAGATGATGGTGAAAACAAGTCCCACCCTCACTAGAATTTTTGTTTAGTGTAACATTACTATTAAATCCTAACCCTCCTAGTTTATTTTTCTAGCTATGCCAACAAAGATCCATTAATGAAAAAAGGAAATCGTTTTTGATTTATTTATTTTATTAAATCAAAATTTACCTAAATGACAGATAACATACAACTAAAGAATCTTTTAAAGAACTAAGTTATATAGTTCAATCTAAATTGAAATTCGAACTTCATAGAGAAGCAAATGACGACCACCAAACCACGATGAGGTGGTTTAGTGGCAGATTTCATTTAGTAGTAAAGTTGATTTAGTTTTCAATAGGCAAAAAGAGCAATGGGGTGAAAAATGACAGTTGAGATAGACAATAGTTGGCGAAAATCCTTCTTGTTCGGGTAGGGGCCGGGAACCTTAAATTGAAAAATATGAGATGTTAGAAGATCTGAAAATTAAGAAGAAACTACGCTTATGCACCATAAGAAGATCTTTTTAAGATCTTAAGTTGTTACGTCGGAAATCAAAATTATACAGAATCTTTAAAATACAAAAATACAAAATCACACAAAAGAAACTGAGCCAAATTCGGGTTCCGCTCCGAGTCCAGAAGCAGAGACAAACTTCAGTGTAACTGGATTGGGCTTTAATTTCATCACTTAAACCAACCCGGTCCACATTTAAACTCGCAAGCCACAAATATAAATTGGTCTTGAGACCCTAAAAACCCTAACGAGAAGGCATAAGTAGCTCCCTCATTCCATCAGCGCCTCTCTCTTTCTGTTGCGGCCGCCAACATGAAGGTTCGCCCTCTTCACTCTCCCCTATCTCTCTCTAATCTCTACCTGTGTCTCACTGATGTAATCTCTCCTTCGTTTGTGTTTTGCAGTTCAACATCGCCAACCCCACCACTGGTTGCCAGAAGAAGCTGGAAATCGATGACGACCACAAACTGTAATGTCCCTTTATCGATTTGGGTTTTGCCTGAACTGTCTTTCATGTTCATATAATTCATTTTCAGTATTCTAAGTTTTCTATAACCACTGTGTTTGTAGTTTGATAGTTTGGTATTAGGTTTGTGTATCAGATTCGTTGCTGCATTTAGATTTATACTTCGTGCATATTTATCAATTTATATTCTTGTATGTGTTTTAGCAAACTTTTGTATGCATATAGATGTGACTAAGCTATGATGTTTATAAAGATGTGGACTTTCTTGTTTTTATATATGTTGATGCCTATATTGTGGATGCAGGCGTGCCTTTTTTGACAAGAGGATCTCCCAGGAAGTGAGCGGAGATGCCCTCGGAGAGGTACAAACCCTGCCATTGATTTGTTCTTTTGAATTTGCCCTGGTTTGTGTTCCATGTCTTAATGAGATTTTGAATTGTGAAACAGGAATTTAAGGGATACGTCTTTAAGATTATGGGAGGGTGTGACAAGCAAGGGTTCCCAATGAAGCAGGGAGTGTTGACTCCTGGTCGCGTTCGCCTCTTGCTGCACCGAGGTAAGGGACAGTCTTATTGTTTAGTAGCATTTAGCATCTAGATTCCTAGAAGCTTGCAAATTAAGCATACTAATGAACCGTCTCTGTCTGCCCAGGAACCCCTTGCTTCCGTGGTCATGGAAGGAGGAACGGAGAGAGGAGAAGGAAGTCTGTCCGTGGGTGCATTGTCAGCCCGGATCTTTCAGTTCTGAACTTGGTTATTGTGAAGAAGGGTGACAATGATCTTCCTGGTTTGACCGACACTGAGAAGCCTAGGATGAGAGGTCCAAAGAGGGCATCTAAGATCCGAAAGCTCTTCAATCTCTCAAAGGAGGATGATGTCCGAAAGTATGTGAACACATACCGTAGGTCATTCACATCGAAGACCGGTAGGGTTTCTTAATTGCTATATATTGTTCTCATTTAGTGTTTTGCTTGTGTGCTTATGGTATGCTCAATTAGATGTTGTTGATTGCTGTAGCTTTTACTAGACTTTTGAAAGGCTAGTTATAACCCTCTTTTATCTCACACAAGTTTAATGAGGTGTTGGTGTGATCTGGCAATGTTCTATCGTTTGATATAGTCGTGCCTTTTACTTTCTTAGACGGACAATTTGTCTTGATGTTCAGATGCATCTTGTAAGTAAATAGTATGATGGGATTTTATGTTATTGAGCTTGTTGGTGACTTCCCTTGGTTGGCAGGCAAGAAGGTGAGCAAGGCTCCTAAGATTCAGAGGTTGGTCACTCCTTTGACCCTTCAAAGGAAGCGTGCAAGAATTGCAGACAAGAAGAAGAGGGTTGTGAAAGCCAAGTCTGAGGCTGCCGAGTACCAGAAACTCCTTGCCTCAAGATTGAAGGAACAAAGAGAACGAAGGAGTGAGAGCTTGGCCAAGAAAAGGTCTAGGCTGTCTGCAGCCACAAAGCCCTCAGTCACTGCTTAGAACTGTGCTCAAGTCATTAAGTTTTGGTTTAAAAGATGGATGTTACTACTTCATTTTATGCGTCTTCTGCTCAAGTTACTTTCCTTTAATGCAGTTAAGTTTATTGGATGTTTGAGTATTATTGAAACCCCTCTTTGAGTTTTATATTAAGCTTATATTGCCTAGTGGCCTTGATTATTATTTCTTTATGACGCTGAAATTATAGAGATACCTAGTACTTTGCCTTGGGTGTTATGTGCATCTGTTGTTTTGGGGTACGCCTGCACCTCTTGCCTATTGACTTATTGAGGACTTTAAATAAGAACTAGAGTCTGGGTGGTGTTTGCCTGTTTTTTTGGGGTTTCTACCCGACAACTGTACTATAGAAATTGCTTCCTTCAACCAAGTTTGAGGAAGAAATGAACCTTGGTTAAGACCGTTCTAAAACATGGCCGCCCAGCATGTCTAGGTGGCGCCTAGGTGTTCTTAACTAACCATCCTAGCAGGCCTAATGAGTTCTTAAACTTTGGCTACATGCCTTGTTTAAAAACATGGCCACTTATGTTTCTAGGAGCTTCAAGCCTGTGTTTTGCCTTGTGAGCGCCTTGCGCGCTTTCAAACCTTTACTTAAAGACCCCTTCTTTCTCTTTCACTTGTCAGTCGTCATTTCCTTTTAGAATTCTTCCTTAAGGATTGTTAAGTATTTATTTTAGTTAGTGGGTAGACATCTCATCTCTCCAATTATTCATTTAGTTTTAGGTGTTTAGGGGATTGTGTGTTACAAGATTCGCTTGAATTGATGATAAAAACCTTTTATTCAAGAAAAAAAAAATGCCGGATAACTTGACAGATTGAGAGCAATGAATGTATCCTGCATGGAGCAGTTTATCAACATATTGATCTTTTTTTCCAAAAATAAAAACAAAAACTACTACATGAACGTCCAAACGAACGTCTGCTCTGCAAAAGTACTACAATATTGGGGGAGTATCCGGCTCTATCCAGGAAGGAAAGCCTTTGTAGTTATTTAGCTCACCCCATACTACATGTTCAACTTCTTCCCATGATTTTGCCATCTTGAGCTCGTCCCAAAGGCTAAAAATTGCTCCCAGGACATTCTCTTCATGTAGAATACAGTAGCACCTACACATAATTAAGAACAAACTCTACCATTGTCATTGTTTGGGAAATTCACGATGAAAAGGGTTTAAATAGACATCAATGCTATCTAAACCACAAAACAATCACAGATCAGACCAGAAAACAAGCAAACAACGAATCAGGGCATATGACTGCTTATATTCAGAATGTACGCAAACTTTTCAAACAAAATATATACTTGTTCCCTTTAAAAAAAAACAGATACTTGTTCAAGAATCTTAACAATGTCATGGCACATCATTTTAAAAGCATTAAGTCATGGTTTGCACTGTTGAAATTTTTAAAGACGTAGAATTACACAAATTCTGTCATCCACATTGTCATTGTCACGTAGCTGTACATCCAAAGGTACTGAACACCACAAACCATATGCATAGTTGCATACCACATGTTTCTCATGTTGAGATAGACAATTCAAACCATAGAGCCAAAATTTCATTGATAAATAAGATCATTAAGTGAGGTATTGAGAAGATATAAATTGACAAACAACATAAGCAACCATACAGAGGGAAACTTTACTTACATGGCATGGTAGGAAAGTCGTTTAAACTTGTCGCCTCCGTCAATATAGTCACTAGGTGATGCTTGTCGTACAAAAGGAAGTTTATAACTATCTAAAAATCTCTTAAGGAGGTTGCGATCACCTCTGAATATATCCAAGTATAAGGGTATCAAATCATAGATAGGATCACCTGAAAAGAAATATTTCAAGTCATATCAAGATATAGTTGACCAATAGAGATATTGATCAGAGACATCCTAATTCTATTTCTGGCAAATTTCGGTTGTATAATCACGGTTTAGTGCTAGGTGTTTCACTGCTCATTTGTGGCCTAACTCAAGGATTAAACGTATGCCTTTTGTACAATTTGCTATGCTTTAAACAACACACACTTTCCACACTGGTACAGAGTGTTTACGTGTGTATTCTATGTCCAGGTCATAGACGCATGGCAAAAATGCCATGATAAGAGGGTCTGGATCCCCATATTGTAAAGAAGAGTTTGAAACTCAAATTTAAGAATAGAAATCATATTTTGTAATTTACTAAAAGGTAAAAACAAATGATAAATAAGCACCAACCTATAGAAAGATTACTGAAATCAAGAATGTGACTAGGGCACCATGTTTTCCTTTGTGCACTGTCACCATCTACATTCAAGGAACCATTCTTTACCAGGCAAGTGGTTTTGGCGTTGCCAATGAAGCAAGAATTAACACCACATGGTTCCATGTGAATGTTGTCGTCCATGATATCAGAGTGTATCCACGAACAACTTTTACTAACTTTGCTTCTGCCATTTTCATCCTGATATCCAAATTGGGTTGAGATGTTAAAATCTGATTCACCACGTATATATGGTTTTAGAGTTGATCTACGGAAGATGACTTTGACAGATACCCATCTTCAAATGTTTAATAAATATGGAATGTGCAATAGACCCACCTTGAATATGTAGAGAAACTTGGCAAAATCATCTGGGATGTATTTGTGGACTATCTCTATGAGTGTGCTAGGAATTGGATCTCCCCTACAAGGTGAAAGAAGGTAATTTTTTGGTTAATTGCCAACACTTGCTATAAATTAAACATGTTCTGAAAAAGTAACAGACTAAAACCTTCTTGTAAAGGGGACAGACATACCATTTGATCAAGCGACTTGAGACATCGTTCTTCTTCTTGGACAGTGTTCTAATGAACATATCCCATTCAGCAGGAATGTCTGATTGATCGGGAACAGCTTCCACACTACCGTTGGTGAAGGGTCGATCTGATTCCTGCTCAATATCTGAGGAAGTTGAGATATTAAGAGGTGGAGGGGGCAACAGATGGAGGTTACGGAGCTGCTCTCCCAGGAAGGAAGCTAAGTTTAGTTCATCTTCTCGTGATACAGCATCTCTTCTGCAAAGTTCAATAATAACTATGACCAATTTGTGCTAATGCTTCGTATGACGTTTCTAAAACATGAGAGAGAAAAAAGAAAAACAAATATAAGAAGATTGAAAATAAGAGACAGAACTTAAACATAGCACTTACAACTCTGCATATATTTTCCCTTTGCACCGTTTCGTTATGAGATATGGCCATATCCTTGTATATTCAACTGAATTGATGGATTTGTCTGTTGACAGCCCAGCTTTTCTATACTCATATTGTTTCTTCCTCCATACACCAAAAGGAGAAACATCTTCTTTGACCTTCTCTGGAATAAAATTGCACTTAGCAATCACATCAGGAACTCTCTTGCCATCCCAAGGTATAATTTTATAAGTTCCATTTTCAAGATAAATGATTCCACTTGCCAAAATGTCAGGTATGTGATTTTTCAGAGGGGAGTTGACGTTGCCTAGGAGACTGTAGAACTCAAGCTGTAAATGCACACTAACATATTAAAATGGATGTCAAAAATGCAGCAAGAAGGTACAAGTAAGATTATATACCTCAGCACCTAATCCATAAAGTGACGTTTCCAGTCCTTCCTCAACAAATATTTTGATTACACAATTGCTCATGAGATAAACCTGTTGGAAAAAGACACATCAGATGTTCGTAAAAAGAATTCATAGGCATATAAGAACATCAGTGCCTCAATACTCATGGAAAAACTAGTTCACCATGGCTTGGCACTGGTTTCTTTTTTATATGAGTTCAGATATTAGGGGGTAATATAGTGGAAGTATGTTTACTCTAGAAATGGACACTAGTGCAGATAGTATTTATAATTGCAGCATAATAATATAGGAGACAAAATTAACTTACAGGATTGCTACCCGTGCCAACAGGAAGCCTCTCATCATCTGTCGGAGAAGGCAATTTGTGGAAGGCACAAATTTCTGCCAGGGATTTTGACCATTTGCCCGCATTTAGTGCAAGACATGCTCCCTGACATTAACAAGAACATATAATTGAACTAAAATAAGAAATGAAACCAAGACATGCTCCCTGACATTAACAAGAACATATAATTGAACTAAAATAAGAAATGAAACCAGAGCTTCAGCTTTTCACAAACCCAAAGAAAATAACATGCCAATAGGAGAAATTTGTACAAGGTTGAACCCATGTTTTGTAAACATGAACAAGGTTGTTAGTTGTAAGCATGAAAGTAAACAAGGTAATCATTAATGTAGAGAGGAACCTCTCAACTTGTAGATGTACATCTTTGGCCAAAAAGCCTCGGCTTAGACATATGACTGAACAAAGAAAAGAACAATGTTTTCTTCTGGAATGATTCTTATTTCATTGTTTAATGTCACAGAGAACAACCTTCAAGTATAAAAATCTTATTGTTTCAGACACTCACCAAGCTCTTCATAGAGAAGTGAAACTCAAAGTAAAAATGAGCATTCTAGATCTCTTAATACATAATATATATA